>NW_021629911.1:0-51007 GCF_900700375.1 Denticeps clupeoides
TTAGTACTTGGATGGGAGACTGCCTGGAATACCAGGTGCTGTAAGCTTTAACTGTTGAAAAACTTTATAAATAAGTTTTTTTTGCATTGCTTTGTTAGTTTTTTTCTAAAGTAGTTAAGAGTATTTTCACTCTGTGATATGTTTTTTCAAGCCTATGTTGTTTAAAGTCCAAGATTTCAAGCAGAGATTGCTTACGGCCATACCAGCCGAAGAACGCCTGGTCTCGTCTGATCTCGGAAGCTAAGAAGGCTTGGGCCTTGTTAGTACTTGGATGGGAGACCGCCTGGGAATACAAGGTGCTGTAAGCTTTAACTGTTGAAAAACTTTTTAAAATGAAGTTTTTGCATTGCTTTGTTAGTTTTTTTCTAAAGTAAGTTAAGAGGTATTTTCACTCTGTGATATGTTTTCAAGCCTATGTTGTTTAAAGTCCAAGATTTTCAAGCAGCGATTGCTTACGGCCATACCAGCCGAAGAACGCCTGGTCTCGTCTGATCCCGGAAGCTAAGAAGGCTTGGGCCTTGTTAGTACTTGGATGGGAGACTGCCTGGGAATACAAGGTGCTGATAAGCTTTTAACATGTTGAAAAACTTTTTAAAAATGAATTTTTTTTGCCTCGCTTTTTTAGTTTCTGTCTAAAGTAAGTTAAGAGGTATTTTCACTCTGTGATATGTTTTCAAGCCTATGTTGTTTAAAGTCCAAGATTTTCAAGCAGAGATTGCTTACGGCCATACCAGCCGAAGAACGCCTGGTCTCGTCTGATCTCGGAAGCTAAGAAGGCTGGGCCTGGTTAGTACTTGGATGGGAGACTGCCTGGGAATACCAGGTGCTGTAAGCTTTAACTGTTGAAAAACTTTTTTAAAAAAAAGTTTTTTGCATTGCTTTGTTAGTTTTTTTCTAAAGTAAGTTAAGAGGTATTTTCACTCTGTGATATGTTTTTAAGCCTATGTTGTTTAAAGTCCAAGATTTTCAAGCAGAAATTGCTTACAGCCATTCCAGCCGAAGAACGCCCGGTCTTGTCTGATCTCGGAAGCTAAGAAGCCTTGGGCCTGTTTAGTACTTGGATGGGAGACTGCCTGGGGAATACAAGGTGCTGTAAGCTTTAACTGTTGAAAAACTTTTTAAAATGAAGTTTTTTTGAATCGCTTTGTTAGTTTTTTTTCTAAAGTAAGTTAAGAGGTATTTCCACTCTGTGATATGTTTTCAAGCCTTTTTGTTTTAAAGTCCAAGATTTTCATGCAGAAATTGCTTACGGCCATACCAGCCGAAGAACGCCCGATCTCGTCTGATTTCGGAAGCTAAGAAGGCTTTGGGCCTGGTTAGTACTTGGATGGGAGACTGCCTGGGAATACCAGGTGCTGTAAGCTTTAACTGTTGAAAAACTTTTTAAAATGAAGTTTTTTGCCTCGCTTTGTTAGTTTTTTCTAAAGTAGGTTCAGAGGTATTTTCACTTTGTGATATGTTTTCAAGCCTATGTTGTTTAAAGTCCAAGATTTCAAGCAGAGATTGCTTACGGCCATACCAGCCGAAGAACGCCTGGTCTCGTCTGATCTCGAAGCTAAGAGGCTGGGCCTGGTTAGTACTTGGATGGGAGACTGCCTGGGAATACAAGGTGCTGTAAGCTTTAACTGTTGAAAAACTTTTTAAAATGAAGTTTTTTTGCCTCGCTTTGTTAGTTTCTGTCTAAAGTAAGTTAAGAGGTATTTTCACTCTGTGATATGTTTTCAAGCCTATGTTGTTTAAAGTCCAAGATTTTCAAGCAGAGATTGCTTACGGCCATACCAGCCGAAGAACGCCGGTCTCGTCTGATCTCGGAAGCTTAGAAGGCTTGGGCCTGGTTAGTACTTGGATGGGAGACTGCCTGGGAATACCAGGTGCTGTAAGCTTTAACTGTTGAAAAACTCTTTAAATCAAAGTTTTTTACATCGCTTTGTTAGTTTTTTTTAAAGTAAGTTAAGAGGTATTTCCACTCTGTGATATGTTTTCAAGCCTATGTTGTTTAAAGTCCAAGATTTTCAAGCAGAGATTGCTTACGGCCATACCAGCCGAAGAACGCCCAGTCTCGTCTGATCTCGGAAGCTAAGAAGGCTTGGGCCGGGTTAGTACTTGGATGGGAGACTGCCTGGGAATACAAGGTGCTGTAAGCTTTAACTGTTGAAAAACGTTTTAAAATGAAGTTTTTTGCATTGCTTTGTTAGTTTTTTCTAAAGTAAGTTAAGAGGTATTTTCACTCTGTGATATGTTTTCAAGCCTATGTTGTTTAAAGTCCAAGATTTTCAAGCAGAGATTGCTTACAGCCATACCAGCCGAAGAACGCCCGGTCTCGTCTGATCTCGGAAGCTAAGAAGGCTTGGGCCTGGTTAGTACTTGGATGGGAGACTGCCTGGAAATACCAGGTGCTGTAAGCTTTAACTGTTGAAAACTTTTTAAAATGAATTTTTTTTGCCTCGCTTTGTTAGTTTTGTCTAAAGTAAGTTAAGAGGTATTTCACTCTGTGATATGTTTTCAAGCCTATGTTGTTTAAAGTCCAAGATTTTCAAGCAGAGATTGCTTACGGCCATACCAGCCGAAGAACGCCCGGTCTCGTCTGATCTCGGAAGCTAAGAAGGGCTTGGGCCTGGTTAGTACTTGGATGGGAGACTGCCTGGGAATACCAGGTGCTGTAAGCTTTAACTGTTGAAAAACTTTTTAAAATGAAGTTTTTTGCATCGCTTTGTTAGTTTTTTTTCTAAAGTAAGTTAAGAGGTGTATTTTCACTCTGTGATATGTTTTCTAGCCTATGTTGTTTAAAGTCCAAGATTTTCAAGCAGAGATTGCTTACGGCCATACCAGCCGAAGAACGCCCGGTCTCGTCTGATCTCGGAAGCTAAGAAGGCTTGGGCCTGGTTAGTACTTGGATGGGAGACTGCCTTGGAATACCAGGTGCTGTAAGCTTTAACTGTTGAAAACTTTTTAAAATGAAGTTTTTTGCGTCGCTTTGGTAGTTTTTGTCTAAAGTAAGTTAGAGGTATTTTCACTCTGTGATATGTTTTCAAGCCTATGTTGTTTAAAGTCCAAGATTTTCAAAGCAGAGATTGCTTACGGCCATACCAGCCGAAGAACGCCTGGTCTCGTCTGATCTCGGAAGCTAAGAAGGCTTGGGCCTGGTTAGTACTTGGATGGGAGACTGCCTGGGAATACCAGGTGCTGTAAGCTTTAACTGTTGAAAAACTTTTTAAAATAAAGTTTTTTGAATCGCTTTGTTAGTTTTTTTCTAAAGTAAGTTAAGAGGTATTTTCACTCTGTGATATGTTTTCAAGCCTATGTTGTTTAAAGTCCAAGATTTTCAAGCAGAGATTGCTTACGGCCATACCAGCCGAAGAACGCCTGGTCTCGTCTGATCTCGGAAGCTAAGAAGGCTTGGGCCTGGTTAGTACTTGGATGGGAGACTGCCTGGGAATACAAGGTGCTGTAAGCTTTAACTGTTGAAAAACTTTTAAAATAAGTTTTTTTGCCTCGCTTTTTAGTTTTTGTCTAAAGTAAGTTAAGAGGTATTTCACTCTGTGATATGTTTTTCAAGCCTATGTTGTTTAAAGTCCAAGATTTTCAAGCAGAGATTGCTTACGGCCATACCAGCCGAAGAACGCCCGGTCTCGTCTGATCTCGGAAGCTAAGAAGGCTTGGGCCTGGTTAGTACTTGGATGGGAGACTGCCTGGAATACCAGGTGCTGTAAGCTTTAACTGTTGAAAAAACTTTATAAATAAGTTTTTACATCGCTTTGTTAGTTTTTTTCTAAAGTAAGTTAAGAGGTATTTCCACTCTGTGATATGTTTTCAAGCCTATGTTGTTTAAAGTCCAAGATTTTCAAGCAGAGATTGCTTATGGCCATACCAGCCGAAGAACGCCCGGTCTCGTCTGATCTCGGAAGCTAAGAAGGGCTTGGGCCTGGTTAGTACATGGATGTGGAGACTGCCTGGGAATACAAGGTGCTGTAAGCTTTACTGTTGAAAAACTTTTTAAAATGAAGTTTTTTGCATTGCTTTGTTAGTTTTTTTCTAAAGTAAGTTAAGAGGTATTTTCATTCTGTGATATGTTTTCAAGCCTATGTTGTTTAAAGTCCAAGATTTTCAAGCAGAGATTGCTTACGGCCATACCAGCCGAAGAACGCCTGGTCTCGTCTGATCTCGGAAGCTAAGAAGGCTTGGGCCTGGTTAGTACTTGGATGGGAGACTGCCTGGGAATACAAGGTGCTGTAAGCTTTAAACTGTTGAAAAACTTTTTAAAATGAAGTTTTTTTTGCATCGCTTTGTTAGTTTTTTCTAAAGTAAGTTAAGAGGTATTTTCACTCTGTGATATGTTTTCAAGCCTATGTTGTTTAAAGTCCAAGATTTTCAAGCAGAGATTGCTTACGGCCATACCAGCCGAAGAACGCCTGGTCTCGTCTGATCTCGGAAGCTAAGAAGGCTTGGGCCTTGTTAGTACTTGGATGGGAGACTGCCTGGGAATACAAGGTGCTGTAAGCTTTAACTGTTGAAAAACTTTTTAAAATGAAGTTTTTTGCATTGCTTTGTTAGTTTTTTCTAAAGTAAGTTAAGAGGTATTTTCATTCTGTGATATGTTTTCAAGCCTATGTTGTTTAAAGTCCAAGATTTTCAAGCAGCGATTGCTTACCGGCCATACCAGCCGAAGAACGCCTGGTCTCGTCTGATCTCGGAAGCTAAGAAGGCTTGGGCCTGGTTAGTACTTGGATGGGAGACTGCCTGGGAATACAAGGTGCTGTAACCTTTAAATGTTGAAAAACTTTTTAAAATGAGTTTTTTTTGCCTCGCTTTTTAGTTTTGTCTAAAGTAAGTTAAGAGGTATTTTCACTCTGTGATATGTTTTCAAGCCTATGTTGTTTAAAGTGCAAGATTTTCAAGCAGAAATTGCTTACGGCCATACCAGCCGAAGAACGCCCGGTCACGTCTGATCTCGGAAGCTAAGAAGGCTTGGTCCTGGTTAATACTTGGATGTGAGACTGCCTGGAAATACCAGGTGCTGTAAGCTTTAACTGTTGAAAAACTTATAAATAAGTTTTTTGCATTGCTTTGTTAGTTTTTTTCTAAAGTAAGTTAAGAGTATTTTCACTCTGTGATATGTTTTCAAGCCTATGTTGTTTAAAGTCCAAGATTTTCAAGCAGAGATTGCTTATGGTCATACCAGCCAAAGAACGCCTGGTCTCGTCTGATCTCGGAAGCTAAGAAGGCTTGGGCCTGGTTAGTACTTGGATGGGAGTCTGCCTGGGAATACAAGGTGCTGTAAGCTTTAACTGTTGAAAAACTTTTTAAAAAATGAAGTTTTTTTGCCATCGCTTTGTTAGTTTCTGTCTAAAGTAAGTTAAGAGGTATTTTCACTCTGTGATATGTTTTCAAGCCTATGTTGTTTAAAGTCCCAAGATTTTCAAGCAGAGATTGCTTACGGCCATACCAGCCGAAGAACGCCTGGTATCGTCTGATCTCGGAAGCTAAGAAGGCTTGGGCCTGGTTAGTACTTGGATGGGAGACTGCCTGGGAATACAAGGTGCTGTAAGCTTTAACTGTTGAAAAACTTTTTAAAATGAAGTTTTTTTTGCCTCGCTTTTTAGTTTTTGTCTAAAGTAAGTTAAGAGGTATTTTCACTCTGTGATATGTTTTCAAGCCTATGTTGTTTAAAAGTCCAAGATTTTCAAGCAGAGATTTCTTACAGCCATACCAGCCGAAGAAGCTGAAGCTTTAGTTTCCAGCCGAAGCTTTAGTTTCTGTCTAAAGTAAGTTAAGAGGTATTTTCACTCTGTGATATGTTTTCAAGCCTATGTTGTTTAAAGTCCAAGATTTTCAAGCAGAGATTGCTAACGGCCATACCAGCCGAAGAAAGCCTGGTATCGTCTGATCTCGGAAGCTAAGAAGGCTTGGGCCTGGATAGTACTTGGATGGGAGACTGCCTGGGAATGCAGGTGCTGTAAGCTTTAACTGTTGAAAAACTTTTTAAAATGAAGTTTTTTGCATTGCTTTGTTAGTTTATTTCTAAGTAAGTTAGAGGTATTTTCATTCTGTGATATGTTTTCAAGCCTATGTTGTTTAAAGTCTAAGATTTTCAAGCAGAGATTGCTTACGGCCATACCAGCCAAGAACGCCTGGTCTCGTCTGATCTCGGAAGCTAAGAAGGCTTGGGCCTGGATAGTACTTGGATGGGAGACTGCCTGGGAATACAAGGTGCTGTAAGCTTTAACTGTTGAAAAACTTTTTAAAATGAAGTTTTTTGCATTGCTTTGTTAGTTTTTTTCTAAAGTAAGTTAAGAGGTATTTTCACTCTGTGATATGTTTTCAAGCCTATGTTGTTTAAGTCCAAGATTTTCAAGCAGAGATTTCTTACAGCCATACCAGCCGAAGAACGCCCGGTCTCGTCTGATCTCGGAAGCTAAGAAGGCTTGGGCCTGGTTAGTACTTGGATGGGAGACTGCCTGGGAATACAAGGTGCTTAAGCTTTAACTGTTGAAAAACTTTTAAAATGAAGTTTTTTTACCTCGCTTTGTTAGTTTCTGTCTAAAGTAAGTTAAGAGGTATTTTCACTCTGTGATATGTTTTCAAGCCTATGTTGTTTCAAAGTCCAAGATTTTCAAGCAGCGATTGCTTACGGCCATACCAGCCGAAGAACGCCCTGTCTCGTCTGATCTCGGAAGCTAAGAGGCTTGGGCCTGGTTAGTACTTGGATGGGAGACTGCCTGGGAATACCAGGTGCTGTAAGCTTTAACTGTTGAAAAACTTTTTAAAATTAAGTTTTTTTAATCGTTTGTTATTTTTGTCTAAAGTAAGTTAGGAGGTATTTTCACTCTGTGATATGTTTCAAGCCTATGTTGTTTAAAGTCCAAGATTTTCAAGCAGAGATTGCTTACGGCCATACCAGCCGAAGAACGCCCGGTCTCGTCTGATCTCGGAAGCTAAAAAGGCTTGGTCCTGGTTAGTACTTGGATGGGAGACTGCCTGGGAATACCAGGTGCTGTAAGCTTTAACTGTTGAAAAACTTTTTAAAATGAAGTTTTTTGCATTGCTTTGTTAGTTTTTTCTAAAGTAAGTTAAGAGGTATTTTCACTCTGTGATATGTTTTCAAGCCTATTTTGTTTAAAGTCCAAGATTTTCAAGCAGAGATTGCTTACGGCCATACCAGCCGAAGAACGCCTGGTCTCGTCTGATCTCGGAAGCTAAGAAGGCTTGGGCCTGGTTAGTACTTGGATGGGAGACTGCCTGGGAATACAAGGTGCTGTAAGCTTTAAATGTTGAAAAACTTTTTAAAATGAAGTTTTTTTGTATCGATTTGTTAGTTTTTGTCTAAAGTAAGTTAGGAGGTTATTTTCACTCTGTGATATGTTTTCAAGCCTATGTTGTTTAAAGTCCAAGATTTTCAAGCAGCAATTGCTTACGGCCATACCAGCCAAAGAACGCCCTGTCTCGTCTGATCTCGGAAGCTGAGAGGGCTTGGGCCTGGTTAGTACTTGGATGGGAGACTGCCTGGGAATACAAGGTGCTGTAAGCTTTAACTGTTGAAAACTTTTTAAAATGAAGTTTTTGCATTGCTTTGTTAGTTTTTTCTAAAGTAAGTTAAGAGGTATTTTCACTCTGTGATATGTTTTCAAGCCTATGTTGTTTAAAGTCCAAGATTTTCAAGCAGCGATTGCTTACGGCCATACCAGCCGAAGAACGCCTGGTCTCGTCTGATCTCGGAAGCTAAGAAGGCTTGGGGCCTGGTTAGTACTTGGATGGGAGACTGCCTAGGAATACAAGGTGCTGTAGGCTTTAAATGTTGAAAAACTTTTTAAAATGAAATTTTTTGGCCTCACTTTTTAGTTTTTGTCTAAAGTAAGTTAAGAGGTATTTTCACTCTGTGATATGTTTTTCAAGCCTATGTTGTTTAAAGTCCAAGATTTTCAAGCAGAGATTTCTTACAGCCATACCAGCCGAAGAACGCCGGTCTCGTCTGATCTTGGAAGCTAAGAAGGCTTGGGCCTGGTTAGTACTTGGATGGGAGACTGCCTGGAAATACCAGGTGCTGTAAGCTTAAACTGTTGAAAACTTTTTTAAATGAAGTTTTTTTGCATCGCTTTGTTAGTTTTTTTCTAAAGTAAGTTAAGAGGTATTTTCACTCTGTGATATGTTTTCTAGCCTATGTTGTTTAAAGTCCAAGATTTTCAAGCAGCAATTGCTTACGTCCATACCAGCCAGAGAACGCCCTGTCTCGTCTGATCTCGGAAAGCTAAGAGGGCTTGGGCCTGGTTAGTTCTTGGATGGGAGACTGCCTGGGAATACCAGGTGCTGTAAGCCTTAACTGTTGAATAACTTTTTAAAATGAAGTTTTTTGCATCGCTTTGTTAGTTTTTTTCTAAAGTAAGTTAAGAGGTATTTTCACTCTGTGATATGTTTTTTGGCATCGCTTTGTTAGTTTTGTCTAAAGTAAGTTAAGAGGTGTTTTCACTCTGTGATATGTTTTCTAGCCTATGTTGTTTAAAGTTCAAGATTTTCAAGCAGAAATTGCTTACGGCCATACCAGCCGAAGAACGCCCGGTCTCGTCTGATCTCGGAAGCTAAGAAGCCTTGGGCCTGGTAGTTCTTGGATGGGAGACTGCCTGGGAATACCAGGTGCTCCCTAGTACTCTTCTTTTGTGTAACACTGCATTCAATTTTAAGAAAATGCACTTTTTTGAAACTTAGAAAGAAACCATTAAGTCAAATTGTTAGATTCAAACTCATGTCAACAAAACATGTTTTTACATTAACACAAGGCTTGAATCCCCACAGATACCCAGACTTCGAACTTTTTAAAAATACACTGCAAAAGAGCCTTTTGAAACTGTGTGAAGAGTGCAGTAAAGAGAAGGAAATCAGGATTTTCTGTCAGAAGTGGGTAAAGAGAATGAAAAAAGGACTTTCTGTCAGAAGTGGGATTCAACAACAACAACATTTATTTCTTATGTAGCCCAAAATCACATACAGTATGTCTCAATGGGCTTTGACAGGCCCTACAGTTGACACCCCAACACTTGACCCTTCTGCACACAAGGAAAACTCCACACAAAAAAACTCTGGGAGAGAGAAAAAAAGAAAGGAAGAAACGTTGGGAAGGAGTGATACAGAGAGGGACCCCCTTCCAGGGTAGACTTAGCCTGTAAATGGTGTCAGTGCAGGGTTGGGGATGATATAATAATAAGTCCTACAGTTGTAGGGTTGGAGAAGTCCAGGATGTAGTCAGTGTCATGGTCTAGATTAGTCTGGGCGCTTGATTCCATGTCTCAGAAGCAGCGGCAGACGTTGCACTGTACGACTGATACTGAAATATGTGGTAATAGTGGTATATTGGTGCTTCAGTGGCCCGGTACCCTAACTAGGACAGCCTAACTAGGGTGAATTTAACTTTATCTGTGTCTAACAGGGGGACTCTGTGATAAACTGGACTTTATAATTGACACTGCGTCAAAATGAAGTGAAATGAGGGTCTAGGACTTAGCAAAAAGCCAGAGAAAACAGATAGGTTTTGAGATTGGATTTAAACACTGAGACTGTGTCTGAGTCCCGGACACTGACAGGCAAGCCGTTCCACAACTGCGGAGCTCTATAGGAGAAGGATCTGCTCCCAGCTGGGACCTTCTGCACCTTTGGTACCAGTAGTGACCCCGCACCCATTGATCGAAGGGGGCGTGGCGGTTCGTAAAGAACCAAATGTTCACTCAGGTACTGTGGGGCGAGACCATTTAGAGCTTTATAGGTTAAAAGTAGGATTTTGTAGTCAATCCTAAATTTGATGGGGTAACCAGTGCAGTGATTGTAAGACTGGGGTGATGTGGTCAAATTTCCTGGTTCTGGTTAGAACTCTGGCTGCAGCATTCTGTACTAGCTGGAGTTTACTCATGCACCTACTAGAGCATCCATTGCAGTAATCTAACCTCGATGTAATAAATGCATGGACCAACTTTTCTGCATCATGCATTGAAATTATATTTCTTATTTTCTCAATATTTCTAAGGTGAAAGAATGCTATCCTAGTGACATTATCTACGTGCGAATTGAATGAGAGACCTGCATCAATGATGACACCTAGATCCTTCACTTCAGTACTCGGTGAGATAGAAAGGCTATCCAGGGTTATTGTGTAGTCAGCCAGTTTATGCCTGGCTGCTTGAGGCCCAAGTACAGGTTCTTCTGTCTTGTCAGGGTTTAGCAGGAGAAAGTTGGTGAGCATCCACTGTCTAATGTCCTTCAGACAATTCTCTATTTTGTTCAGCTGCTGCCTCTGGTCTGGCATTGCTGACAAATACAGCTGTGTGTCGTCAGCGTAGCAATGAAAGCCAATACCGTGTTTGCGGATGACGTCGCCTAAAGGTAACATGGACAGAACCTTGTGGAACACCAAACTCTACTTTACTATGTGAAGATGAAACACCATTGATGTCCACAAACTGATATCGGTTGGTCAAATATGATCTGAACCATTCAAGGGCTGTTCCCTAATCCCAAAGACATTCTCTAACCTGGCAAGGAGAATAGCGTGATCAATAGTGTCAAACGCTGCACTCAGATCAAGCAGGACAAGCAGCGAGATTCGTCCCTGATCAGAGGCCAACAGCAGGTCATTAACCACTTTAACCAGCACTGTCTCAGTGCTATGATGAGGTCTAAATCCCGTTTGATATACTTTGTGGATATTGTTGCTGTCTAGGTATGCGCTCAGCTGCTGGGCTACGACTTTTTCTAAGATTTTTGATATGAACGGAAGGTTGGATATCGGTCTATAATTTGAAAAGCTGACTGCGATCAAGATCCGGCTTTTTTAATCAGGGGTCTAATGACTGCTACCACCTCGATTCGAACCCACACCTCCAGGAGAGACTGCAACCTGAACGCAGCTCCTTAGACCACTTCGGCCATCCTGACCTAGACATGGGCAGCACTTGTTTACTGTAGCACTGCATAATATTTTTATGAAAATGAATTCTAATACACAAAGACATATTGAGGTTTACATGCAGATTCAAACCCACACTATTGTGCAGACATTATTGTGAAAAGCAATATTTTTAACTTAGAATGAAACCATTAGTGAAATAAGTGAAAAGATGTTTTATATTCTAGTTTCTTTGCTCTGATTACTGCTTTGCACACTCTTGGCATTCTCTCTGGGAAGGAGTTCCCAGAGGTGTTTAGCACTTGTTGGTCCAGCTCACCCCAAACCATCTGGATTGGGTTCAGGTCCGGTGACTGTGGAGGCCAGGTCTCCACTTTTTGATAAGTACAGAACTCCACATGTTGTTCATTCATAGTTTTGATGCCTTCAGTGAGAATCTACCAACGTAAATGGTCATGAAAATAAAGTACACAACAGACATATATAAAATGCTAAATGAATACCCAATGTGCTTGAATCATTATTTTGCTATGATTAAAAGAATACTGGAATATTTTATAAGGTGAGGATTATAGAACTCTTGATTGGATTAAATGAAAATGCTCTTTGAACTTTTATGACAATTTCTCATTGACTGTGACCTTATTTTGCAAGAAAAATGTAACCCGTTGCAGAGGAAATAAAACACATTCAGGTTCCCCATTCCTGTGAATTTTACATTACGTCATTAAACCTTTACTAAAAACTAAATGTTGGACAATGTGAGCCAAGAGGCAGAAATGCTAATGCATGGTGGATATGCAGTAGTAGCCCAGCAAGGGAACTAACAGTCATTGGTGGTAGTGGGTAAGACACTCGCCTATGAGCCAGAAGATCCAGCTTCAAACCCCACTTACTACCATCGTGTCCCTGAGCAAGACACTTAACCCTGAGTGTCCCCAGGGGGGGACTGTCCCTGTCACTACTGACTGTAAGTCGCTCTGGATAAGGGCATCTGGTAAATGCTGTGAATGTAAATATAGTAAAATTCTTTTATACAGAAAAATTAACAACAGACCTTGTCCCTTGTTTTGTCCTAGCATGAAAACGTGATTAATCAGACAGTGTTTACTGATGAACAGCAGATAATTTACAGCCAACTAATCATCTATAGTTCATGAGGTGTGAACTGGAAAGCATCAATGCCGCTGAGGAAACAACATCCTCAGTCCCAAGAAAACAAAACACAAATGAACCGCTGCATTGCAGGAGAAGAGAAAGAGAGAGAGAGAAATAAACCTGACAGAGCAGAACCAGAGTTGAACCCAGGGCTGGATGGGTCCCTGGCCTGCTGACTCAGGCTCTTCTGCATGGCTGCGAGTGACTGCACTGGAACCAGCTAATCATACCAAGTTGAACCCCACACCGGCGACGGATTGTGTGAACAGACCTGATGTTATTATCTCTCGGGACGTTTCTTCTCTGCAGCTTGTGTGTACAAGCGTCAAACCATGAATTATTTATTAGGAGCCACAACTGCACGGTGGAATATGTGAAGGCATAAGTATCGATGTTCTTCTAGAATTAAGAGCGCCACTGGGACCACGCAGCGGTGAAGAACAGTTTGTATGTGAGCTTCACACATTCTGCAAAACCAACGGAGCAACTCAGATGGGTAGCACCTCACAATTTACCATGTGTGTATTTACATGCATCCAGAGAAGATTAACTGTTGATGAATGGGCTTCTGACTCTGGATAGAAAATTGCTTTTGTCAGTCTCATCTCTCATTTATAGCATTTACCAGACGCCCGTATCCAGAGCGACTTATAGTCAGTAGTTACAGGGACAGTCCCCCCCTGGAGACACTCAGGGTTAAGTGTCCTGCTCAGGGAAACAATGGTAGTAAGTGGGATTTTAACCTGGGTCTTCTGGTTCTTAGTAACACTAGGCTACTACCCCCCCCTACCATCTCTCCAACCATTTCTTGACCAAGACCAACCATCTCAAATGTACTGACATGCCTGTCCATTAAAACCAGATGGGTATCAATTAATTAGTCGTGATTAATTTGTCACGATTAGTCATTAATTAATGACTCGGCTCTTGCTGGTGCAACACAATGGTGTCACTCATTTCCTCTACTGGTGTTATAAAGCAGAGAGAGCCCAGCCTGTTTAGAAGTGATTATTCCTCCAAGTTAGCAGGGCTGGAGGCTCCTGTGAGGGCAGCTCCACCGCCCTGCCCGTCCGTGATTAATGCAGGTCGCATGGGACTCCCACAACACTGCTTTCCTAAATGGTTTAAGTGTTTGTGGGACGGTCCCAGCAGCCGATGGGCACGTGCAGGTAATCGTTCAGCACGATTTGTGCTACAGACCAGGTCTCACAGCAGCAGGTTGGCACTGCTGGTCACATGGTTGAAAGATAAATATAATATCTGAAGAAATGTGCACTTTCACTTGGGTCCTGACTGGGTGAGAGGACTCTGTAAAGATGCTGGCCTGAGCTGAGTCTGGATGAGCATGTGTGTTCTGAGAGGCCGCCGCTCATTTTCTAATTGTTTAGAGCTAAAGGATTTACATATATGTTATTTTAATATTTAAAATATTAACTTCATGGCATGCCACTGATGCCAACTTGCTGTCAGGTTCATTTCTATCAGCTGCCAATTAGTGATTTATATACATGTCCAATGTGTTCCGACCATGTATTTCAATGATTTAATATTTGATTATATATGGTCACCAGGGAAATACACAAATGCAGTTTTTAACCCATCACCCTTAGTGAGCAGTGGACAGCCATGACAGGCGCCCGGGGAGCAGCGTACGGGGACGGTGCTTTGCTTATTGGCACCTCAGCGGCACCTTGACGTTATGCATTATTTTGCATTAGTTTTAATAGACCCATGGTACATGTTGCTTCATGAGGCATATAGCGTGTAGGGCCATTTTCACCATGCATCTTACTGAAACCAACAGTCAGTGCACTGTAAAGATCTGCTTTTGTTAGGGGTCGCCACACTGGATCAACGTCATCATCCTCTTCCACACCAACCACCTGCATGTCCTCTCTCTTCACATCCACAAAACTTGTACTAGGCCTTCCTCTCTTCCTCCTGCCTTGTAGCTCCATCGCCAGTTCTAATCCCTCTAACTTGACCATTGGCTGTCCCGCCTCTCATTCTCACACACACATATTCTGTCTGAGCCCTACTGACCTTCTCCTTTCTAGAGATCTCCGCCTTAGAAAGGAAGAAACCTTGGGAAGGAGTGATACAGAGCAGGACGCCCTTCCAGGGCAGAGTGAGCCTGCAGTGTGTCAAGTGCAGGGTTGGTGTTGATTTGTCCAAGAAAAAAAACAGTTGTAGAGGTATAAAATGTCCAAAGTGTAGTATAGAGCATGTTTGGAGGTAGGTTTTGTCCAGTGTAATGATCTACATTGCATGTCCATTGGAAGATCCTGGTGGCTGTGGTGACCCTCTGGTTCGTTTCACGCTGAGTCGTCTCGTCAGCAGCTCATTGCCAGGAACCAGGATCGGTTGCGGCAGACGGTTGCATCGTACGACTGGTACGTGGCTATATGGTGGTATATTTGTGGCCTGGTACCCTGACTTGGACTGCCAAACTAAGGTGAATTGAAGGCTTGACTAGGTGACTGTATATTAAAATGAACTTTATAATTGACACTGTGTCTGATATTTTAACAATCTGGTTAAACTCCACCGCCATCTTCCCTTCCACCTAGAGCCTGTAATAACTCCTCCCTGAACTTTGGCTCTGCCTCCTTCTGATCTCCAGTCTAGTCCAGAAAAACCACCATCCTCTTATAGCTACACTCTCCCGTCACTGCTTGAGGTGTGAACCTTCACTGGTCTCACCATTCCATTCAATTATTGATGCATCATAATAAATCAGATCTGTTTTTTTTTGCTTTCAAATACGTAGGTGAGATAAGAGTTAAGGCCTCTTTCACACGAAGGACTGAACCAGTCGTTTTTCTGGTGTTTGTGGCGTCAGGTGACCGCTGACTGAATGGCGTCTGTTTTTCAAAATATATATATTTGCATTATGCATTTATTAGGTAGTTTTAGTATGTATTGTGGCAGTATGCCTTGATATAACCTCATTAGTGTTCTAAAAAGGAACACTTTTAAAAGACACAACCTACAAAACTTGATACAGCCCCCATCCCAGTACTTACATGTGTGTCAGTAGAGTTACAGGATCCAGTTTCCCTTCTTCAACTGGAATGACTTCACTTAAAATATCAAATGACTGCCAGCGGAGAGCTCTGAAACAGACTTGAATCTCTTAAAGAACCAGTGTTGATGCAAGGTGCATATTAAAATACTGAGGTCACCAAAATGTAAAGAAGCACTGACCAGATCTAACACTCATCTTTCACATGAAGCAAACTGGAGCAGCACCTTCTTTAACAAAAATGATCCAGTGCAGATTCTGCCCAACCATACGGATGTTCTAATATTTTGATATTCAAGTTTCAGAAGAATCTCAAACCTACTGATATAAAGATACCTTTGGTAGTTAACTAAGGTAACAAGGTACCTTACACCAAATTAATATTTGTCTGGGTGGTTAAATTGTTAGGGTCTGTAGTAAACAAAAACTATCTAACTATAAGAGGGTGGTGGTAGCCTAGTGGGTGAGCAGTGGGCAGCCATGACAGGCGCCCGGGGAGCAGTGTGTGGGGACGGTGCTTTGCTCAGTGGCACCTCAGTGGCACCTTGATTACGGGGCCACTTCCTTAACCGCTAGGGCCCCCACTGCCCCGACTTTGTTATATTGCAGCCATTTGCTAAAATCATTTAAGTTCATTTTTCCTCATTCAAAAAACACAGAATTGTTGACAAAGAAAAACTGAAATATCACATGGTACTAAGTATTCAGACCATTTGCTGTGACACTCATATATTTAACTCAGGTTATGTCCATTTCTTCTGATCATCCTTGAGATGGTTCTACACCTTCATTTCATTTGAGTCCATCTGTTTGATTATACTGGTTGGACTGATTATGAAAGCCACACACCCGTCTATATAAGAACTTTACAGCTCAAAATGCACGTCAGAGCAAATGAGAATAATGAGGTCAAAGGAACTGCCTGAAGGCTCAGATCTTGCCAAGGTTACAAAAAAATTCTGCTGCACTTAAGGTTCCTAAGAGCACAGTGGCCTCCATAATCCTTAAATGGAAGACGTTTGGGCCGACCAGCAACCTTCCTAGAGCTGGCCGTCCGGCCAAACTGAGCTATCAGGGAAGAAGAACCCAAAGATCACTGTGGCTGAGCTCCAGAGATGGAGATGGGACGAAGTTGTAGAACATCAACCATCACTGCAGCCCTCCACCAGTCTGGCCTTTATGGCAGAGTGGCCTGATGGAAGCCTCTCCTCCTCCTGGTGGGAAACAAGACTCTCTGATCTAATGAGACCAACATAGAATTAAGGCCAAAAAGTTCTAAGCGGTATGTGTGGAGAAAACCAGGCACTGCTCATCAACTGTCCACAGTCCCAACAGTGAAGCATGGTGGTGGCAGCATCATGCTGTGGTGTTTTGAAGGACTGGGCCGAAGGTTTACCTTTCAACAAGACAATGACCCTAAGCACACAGCTAAGCTAACGGAGTGGCTTTTCAACAACTGTGACTGTTCTTGCATGGCCCAGCCAGAGGCCTGACTTAAACCCAATTGAGCATCTCTGGAGAGACCTAAAAATGGCCGTCCACCAACGTTTACCATATAACCTGCAAGAACTGGAGAGGCTCTGCAAATCCAGGCATGGAAAACTTGTTGCATCTTTCCCAAAAAGACTCATGGCTGTATTAGATCAAAAGGGCGTTTCTACTAAATACTCAGCAAAGAGTCATATCATGTGATGTTTCAGTTTCTCTTTGTTAATAAGTCTGCAAAAATGTCCACAATTTTTATTTTTTTTTTAATAATTCGTTTTTTGCAAATGGCTGCAATAGAACAGAGTGAAAAATTTAAGGGGGTCTGAATACTTTCCATAACCGCTGAATATTCCATTAGGTGTACTGTGATGTGTGTCAGATATTACCTTCAACAACTGTCTAACGATTTTATACATCATTTATTGATAATGATGGAAAACGTATTTACATTTTTTACATGAATGGATAAAGATCCACTGAATTGACGATGCTGGTGCTGCTCAGGAGGCCGTTCTCTTGGTGAGAGCACCGGTGTGCGTTCTCTGGTGTCTTTTGAGGCTCGCGGCCAGGGAGAAGCTCCTCCCACACTGGTGGCACCGGTGGGGTTTAACCCCCGCGTGTCTGGTTTGGTGGTTCCTACACTGCGAGGCGGTTTTAAAGCCCTCGCCGCAGTCGGCGCAGACGTACGGCTTCTCCCCGGTGTGCACCCTCTGGTGCACGGTGAGGGCGGTGGGGCAAATGAAGCGTTTGTAGCACACGGCGCAGATGTACGGCCTCTCGCCGGTGTGCACGCTCCGGTGCGTGCTGAGGTACGACGCCCGGGAGAAGCTCTTCCCGCACTGCGCACAGCGGTGGGGCGTCTCGCCCGTGTGCGTCCGCTGGTGCGTTTTCACGTGCTCGGACTGTGAGAAGGTCATGCCGCACTGTCCGCACCGGTAGGGCTTCTCTCCCGTGTGAATCCTCCGGTGAGCCGTGAGGTACGACGCCCGTGAAAAGCCCCTCCCGCAGTACGAGCAGCGGAAGGGCTTCTCCCCTGTGTGTATCTTCAGATGGTTCTTCAGGCTCCCCGTTTCGGAAAAACTGCTCCCACACTGCTCACACTGGTACGGCTTCTCTCCGGTGTGCATCCTCTGGTGGGTTTTAAGGTGCGACGCTTGTGCAAAGCTCCTCCCACACTGCTCACACCGGTACGGCTTCTCTCCGGTGTGCATCCTCTGGTGAGTATTGAGGTGCGACGCTTGTGCAAAGCTCCTCCCACACTGCTCACACCGGTAGGGCTTCTCCCCAGTATGGGTCCGCTGGTGAGTTTTGAAGTTGGACGCCTGCGAGAAGCTCCTGCCGCACTGCTCACACCGGTAGGGCTTCTCGCCGGTGTGCACCTTCAGGTGTGTTCGCAGGTAAGCGATGGTTTTAAAGCATTTACTGCAATGCGTGCAGAGGTAGGGCTTCTCCTCAGCATGCACCATCATGTGCAAATCTCCTCCCACACCATGAACAACAGCATGCATCCTCGGAGGTCTTCTAATCAATCTATAAAAATATAACATGTATAACCATAATTGCTATTACTTTATAGTAACTTGCATTAAATCAATCAAACATGACCACAAGGGACAAGGATAATTGCACGATCAAAACCAAACATTTATACACTATAACATACATATCTTTATATTTCCTATTTCCCACACATACAGTACAGGCCAAAAGTTTGGACACCTTCTCATTCAACGTGTTTTCTTTATCTTCATGACCATTTACGTTGGTAGATTCTCACTGAAGGCATCAAAACTATGAATGAACACATGTGGAGTTCTGTACTTAACAAAAAGTGGAGACCTGACCTCCACAGTCACCGGACCTGAACCCAGTCCAGATGGTTTGGGGTGAGCTGGACCAACAAGTGCTAAACACCTCTGGGAACTCCTTCAAGACTGTTGGAGAAGCATTTCAGGTGATGACCTCTTGAAGCTCATCGAGAGAATGCCAAGAGTGTTCAAAGCAGTAACCAGAGCAAAGAAACTAGAATATAAAACGTGTTTTCACTTATTCCACCTTTTTTGGTTAAGTACAGAACTCCACATGGGTTCATTCATAGTTTTGATGCCTTCAGTGAGAATCTACCAACGTAAATGGTCATGAAGATAAAGAAAACACCTTGAATGGGAAGGTGTCCAGACTTTTGGCCTCTACTGTATATTGTGTATACATAAATTTAGAATCTATTCTATTTCATTTGGTATATACAAATGCACTTATATAAAACTATAATTATTTGTACATAGATTTGATCTATTTTATTACATATTTACATAATTATATACATTTACATACTGTATAGCTCATTTTCTATTTACTCTACTCATCTCTTCCATTCATTTTACTTTAGGTATCATATATCACATATAAATGTAGCTACTGTGAATGAAGGGAACTGGACCTTATTTAATTCTACTAGTATAATGACAATAAAGATTCTGATTTAAACTGGGTGCAGCAGACCAATTTCTAAGAATACATTTACATTACATTTACAGCATTTATCAGACGCCCTTATCCAGAGCGACTTACAATCAGTATTTACAGGGACAGTCTCCCTGGAGCAACTTAAGGTTAAGTGTCTTGCTCAGGGACACAATGGTAGTAAGTGGGATTCACAGGCCAGTGTCTTACCCACTAGGCTACTACCACCACCAGAATAACACTACAGATAAAACCTTTTACTTTACTCACCAGAAGAGACGGCGTCTTTCCTGTGTGTCCGCATGTCTTACCACAGTCCATCTGATCTGAACCAAGAACGGGCATAATTGAGTTCAAACTAAAATTGAGACAATGCAATTAGCAAACCACAAACTGGCCAACCAATAGTAACCCACAAATACATGAACTGCAACAATATATATGCAAAAATTCTCAATGGGGTTAAAGCATTCGCTTTAAAGCATTTACAGCATTTATCAGAGACCCTTATCCAGAGCGACTTACAATCAGTAGTTACAGGGACAGTCCCCCCCTGGAGACACTCAGGGTTAAGTGTCCTGCTCAGGGACATGATGGTAGTAAGTGGGGTAGGCTACTACCAGATGACTAAACATGCTACTATTCTGCTGGCAAGTGAATAAAAAAACCGACAAGTTATTAATGTAAATATTGCAGGATTATATATATTTATAAATGGTAATGATGTGATTATGCGGTATATTGGCCGGATCTGTAAACAGGTGCTCTTCTGGTTTCGCGTTTTATTCAGAGGAGGTGGAGACGGACTCACGGTGCTTGTCGGTCTGTCCTGGTGTGCATCTTCTTCTCATCAACATCATCATCATAATCATCATCATCATCATCATCTTCGTCCGGAGACTGATGAAAACGCGGCGGCAGCGGCGGCGTCCGGAAGTGACGTCACTTTCCGGAGCAGCGCGTCAACGCTGTTCCTACACGTATAAAATCACATATCGTGTGTATTTCATCGTTTTATAGTATTAGCTCAATAGTTCAACATTTAGCTGTTTTTTATTGTATGTGTATTTGTTTTTTAGGAAATAATTATAACTTTTTATTATTAAAATTATAAAATGATCTACGTTTAACGCTAAAGCACAGCAGAAGCGTAGGGCAAAATAATCGTCCTGCCATGACAGAATAGAACACTTAATAATAATCTATTGTTGATGGCATGCAGAAATTGTGATCTGTGACATCCAGGGGACTTTCCCACAATGCACTGCACACCACCTTCCCAGTATAATAATCAGCTCTGGATCAGCACCATCACCATGACCTGTCATACCACGGCGCTCCCACAACCCCAATTATGGTTTTGGTGAGGAGAGTCGGGGCTTCTCTGTGGAAACACAGGCCTTTGTCCGGGCCATGAATCTGGACTGTTATTCTTATGGCTTTGTTTTTTTGTGATGCTTCCCCTTCCTCTCATATTGCTGTCTCTTTTTTATCTGTTTAAATTTTTGACTACTATGACTATGTTATACTGTAGTATATAGGCAATGGAGATACATTTCATTATTCCCAAAGCAATATCATACAAATATGACCAATGTGAATTCTGTCTCTTTATGTTAGGTTGGTGGGTAGGTAGGTAGAACTTTATCAATCCCTGGGGGAGGTTCCTCTGGGAAATGTAGTTTCCAGCAGCAGTACACTGGCATAAAGTATAAGAAGGGAATGAGAATTACCAAAGCAGCAACCACACAAAAAACCTAATAAAAATAAATAGTGGTGGAGATAGTAAAAATGAAATAACTATTGCATGTTTTATTTGCATACAAATATTTGTAATATTGAGTTCAACAGCAGTCGCACAAGCATTTCACTGCATATCATATTGTGTATGACTGTGACAAATAAAATTTGAATTTAGCCATGTGTCATATTACACACTCAGTTTAATGTTTAGTTGTCCGGTTGTGTTTGGTTAGACTAATTGTTCCTGCTCCTCCCCGTCCGCCTCTGAAAAGAGGCTCAGCTTGTAATATCCTTCATCCAAGATGGGCAGAAATTCCGACTGATTGTAGCCAGGGACTGGGGAATGTTTGTGATCGTAGGCCAGAGGCAGGGCCAGTTCCCCCACGGGTCTCCAGGAGGGCTGCAAAATGACCACATCATCTGATCAGTCTGTGGTGGGCCAGACTCGGGTGTTCTAGCGGTTAAGGAAGTGGCCCCGTAATCGGAAGGTTGCCGGTTCGAATCCCACTGAATCCCACTTCGAATTTGCCACTGAGCAAAGCACTGTCCCCACACACTGCTCCCCGGGCGCCTCTCATGGTGCTTTGGGTGGTGATGGGTTAAATGCAGGACAAATTTCACTGTGTGCACTGTGTGCTGTGCTGCTGTGTATCACAACATTTACATTTACAGCATTTACCAGACGCCCTTATCCAGAGCGACTTACAGTCAGTAGTTACAGGGACAGTCCCCCCCTGGAGACACTCAGGGTAAAGTGTCTTGCTCAGGGACACGATGGTAGTAAGTGGGGTTTGAACCTGGGTCTTCTGGTTCACAGGCGAGTGTGTTACCCTCTAGGCTACAACCACAAGGGACAATCACTTCACTTTCACTTTCATCATTCGCAAAACACGTGAGAAGACAACCTCAACACACTCAAAAAGTATATCTGGGATTGTAACGCCCAGTTCTATTAAGTAATGGCCAGTCAGTTTTGAGCCCAGGGAATGGAGGGAGGACTGGCATTAAATTAGTAATGTGTATAGTTTACATTTTTATATGTTTAGTCATTACATTTGAAAATGCTGAGGAGCGAATCGTCTATCTACGTCCCTGTAATGTGATGTGTCTGTTTCTGCTGTCTGGTCCACTTTGGTGACACACATGAGCTGCTTATCTGTCAGCTTCATCTCCGGTCCCTGCTCTTAACTACAGGCAGGGGTAAGAGTCAGGCCCGAGGTGTTTGGTTCTGGTAATGAGGCCTCTGACCGGAGTGGCTGGAAACCCAACGCCTTCAGGAAGCGACAGAGACTCTCCCTCCTGCACTCGATAGTGGAGCCGTCACGCCCAGGGTTCCTGATACCCTGAAACCGAATGCTGCTCCATCGTTACGCCCCTATCGGCTTTCCCGCACAGCGTACAGCATGAGCTGGAGAGACAGCTGGCCACTCTGGACATACCTGGGCTGACCTGTACCTCGCATCTGTAAACATCTCTCTTTTAGCATTACAGTTAGCTTCATTCAGCTTTTTCAAATTGTGACCGTGAGCTCTATGGGCACCAGCAGGGAGAAGTAGGGGGCGTGGTGAATTGTAAATAACCAAAAGATCACTCACATACTGCAGTGTAAGGCCATCAATAATAGCATCTTGTAGTCCATCCTAAATGTGATGGGTAGCCAGTGCAGTGATAGTAAGACCAGGGTGATGTGGTCAAATTTTCTGGTTCTAGTTAGAACTCTGAACTCTCTGCAGTTTTCTCATGCACCTACTAGAACATTCAGACAGTAATGTGTTGAGGTAATAAAGGCGTGGACCAGCTTTTCTGCATCGTGCATTGAGATTTCCAAGGTGGCATTATTCGGTGTGTGGGGACGGTGCTTTGCTCAGTGGCACCTTGGCGCATCGGGATTCAAATCAGCAATCTTGATTACTTAACCGCTAGGCAACCACTGGCCAAAAAAATGATGTTAAATACAGAGGACACATTTCGTTGTGTCACTGTGTGCTGTGCCAGCTGACAATCACAATGACAATCACTTCACTTTCACTTCATCTTGTCGAGGAGAATAGCGTGATCGAACAGGACAAGTCGGGTTGTGCGGCCGTTAGCACTTTAACCAGCGCTGTTTCAGTACTTCAAGGTAAGTGCACAGCTGCTGAGCTGAAACGTACTCTAAAATGTTGGAAATAAATGGGAGGCTGGATATCAACCTATAGTTCAAAAGCTCACTTTTAATCAGTGCTTTAACTCCAAGATGAACTGAATACTACTTGGCAGACAAAGGTCAACGTGGCTGCGACCTCAGGTACCGTTACTGTGAACATGCAACATCTCGAGGGGAACACTTTCAAAGGGGCATATTGGATTGAGGGGGTCAAAGGCGAAGGCCACTGATGTCTCTGCTGGTTAAGCTGCGGGTGGGCACTTTTTTAAACTAAAGAAGTCTTCGTACTTGAAATGATTCAACGGAAACCCTCTCGGCACCTTTATTACATTTTTAACTGGACAAAAATATCTGAACTGGTTGGTGGAGGTCTCTCACCACGGACATAATTGTAGCTTGTCCACATAAACCCTGGTGGGTTTTTGATGCCACTTTGTCTTCTGGTTTTGCAGGTTTTGGACCTTTGTTCTGAATTTAGATGCCTGATTTATTTATAAAACCATCTTCCTCGCACTTCCTCCACTCGTTATTCTTGTGTAGTGAGAAGCAATGTTCTCTGATTTGTGATGTCACTTGTTGGTGCACAATCTACTTGGCAAAGTTTTAGAGAGAGCGTTCAAGTTGTATTCCTTCCATGCTCCTTCCTTCATTGTGAAGGAAGTCTGAAGGGCAGCAACACTGCAGGGCTGCTTACAGGAAGTCTGTCCTTCCCGTCCCAGGGGTGTGTGATCACACACACACACACACACACACACACACAGCGTTACTGTAGGTCACCATCTTCCCAACCCTGCTATCAATCGTTCAGAAATAGCAGTGTTTTACCCTGTCCAGGGGGGTTATACGTGCATTGATTTTTCTGTGTGTGTGTTGGCCAACAGTTTAGGAAACAAATTCTGGCCTGTTTGAGTGTTACGAGGGGAGGATACCCCTGCTGAGGAGATCGTATCTGCAGCGTGTCCTCAACATGGTCCCCAGGGTGATTTTTTTTTCTTACCAAAATATTGTGGTGCAGCAAGCCACACAATGTCCTTACAATGTATGTTAATGAAGCAGAAATAGAAAGTGTGTGTGTGTGTTGGAGCAGTGGGACATTGGAGGCTGTTTTTCAAGGCTGGCACCTCTGTGTGTGTCCCGACCATCAGAACCACGTACCTGAACTCCTTTCAAGGGTGGCACTGAAAACGTCCTTGTCAAGTCTGAGGAGCTGCTCAGATGTTATGCTGACCAGAGGGCATGGAGGGATGAATTTTATGAAGAGGCCTAGAATTAGAACACAATTATTGGTGATGTGTCCAGAAAGACTTTCTCAGTGTGCTACTGCCATTTTACTATGTACCCTGCAGAAATGATGTAGTTTAAAATACTTCTCAAACTAGCAGTGTGTATAAACTGCTAGTTTATGAGTGAAAAAGTCCACAGACATGGAGTAAAATGAATTTCTGTGGACATCTGTGGATGGGGGTTCACAGTGGAAGCCCTGGAGGATTACAGGCGTCCACGAGTCCTGGTTTCTCTGACTCTCGAGTTATGAGGCTCTGAAAATGAATATGAGCTGCTGCCATTTCCAATTACGGCGATTTACACCAAACCAAATGAGCGGGGCCGGATCTATTGACGGGCTCCGCCCGGTGGGGGTCAGGAGGTTATTGATTCGGACGTGGTGGAAAGCGGTCAATAAGAAATTCATAGGCCACCGGTCTCTGATACTCCAGCAATCGATTTCAGTTGCTGCAGAAAATTCAGGGAACTTCTGAACAATGCATAATTAAAGAAGTGAACAGATCCAGATCCTGAACAGATCCAGCGAATTGAAAATTCTGATGTCAAAAGAGAGAAATTGGGTCACTGGACATTTAAATGACGTCTTCTACAACAGAAAGGCTCTCAGGCATTAAGAAGAGGGAGATTTGATACTTTCCAGTGGCTCTGTTAATGTAAATCACTCATGAACATCTAAACATGCATCGTATTTGTGTCCCTTGCTGCTGACTCAGGGGTGTGTTGAAGCCATAAACTGAAGATCGGATGTCCTTCGTCCTCTGAGACAGAGAAAGCGGGGGAGAGCACTGCTATAATTATAACGGTGTGAGTGGAATGGAAACATCCATGAAAAGGATATGAGTGAGTGACTGTCTGTCTGTCTCACTTCCAACTTAAAGCCCATGGACCACCACCCATCACCTACGGCACACCTGCCTGGCACTGGAAGTATATCTGAGGATTTATGGAATTTGGGATACCTAAGAGGGACATTTACTAATTTTAAGGGTGAATTTAGATGACTTCTCACACTGTAATACTACACAGTATGTAAAAATAGGTACTTCATATTCTGTAGGGTATCTGGCTACTCTGTAGACAAGCAATACTGGATGATGAAATACTAGAAACTATGAGAAAATGCTTCCGGAAAGTATTCACAATGCGCCACTTTTTCCACATGTTCCACATCCTCATTCCAAAATGGATTAAATTCATTTTATCCCTCAGACTTCTGCACACAACACACCATAATGACAATGTGAGAAACATTTACTTGAGGTTTTTGCAAATGTATATTGAAATATAAATGTATTCACAGCCTTTGCCATAAATATCAAAATTGAGCTCAGGTGCCTCCTGTGTGTCCTGATCAAACCTTGAGATGTTCCTACAGTTTATGTGGAGTCCACCTGTGGAAAAAAGTTCATGTTCAGTTCATGTCAGGCCACAAACCAAGTTAAAGGAATTGTCTGGCGACCTCCGAGACAGGATTGAAACTTAGTCAGGGAGGCAGTCACTCTATCAGCGGTACAGATGTCCTCTATGGGCAGAGGAGAACCTTCTAGAACACAAACCATCTTTGCAGCAGTCCACCAATCAGGCCTGTATGGTACAGTGGTGGAAACCGCTCCCTAGTAAAAGGCACATGTCATGGGGTCATGCCAAAAGGCACCTGAAGGACTCAATTTCCAATATAATTATACACATAATCTTTAGTCATCTTGGTTAAGGGATGTGTGGACTGTATGGTTACTACTGCCTTGCACTCGTGTACGCACAGAAGCTACTACAGGAACAGTCAGGCAGTATGTTCTCACTTTTCACTTTCACTTTCAATATAGCCAACATGACCCAGTGCACACTGGGAGTTGATGTGCGGGGCTGCTGTTCTAGTTTCACTTTTGTAGGTCCTTGTGATTTGCGTGATATTGAGGTTTTGTCGAGTCCTGAGGGTGTTCCACCAAGAAGGATTTAGCCGTCTTAACTTATCCGAGAAGTCTTCATTTAACTGCTTAATCTAACTCCATCCAGTGGACTGATATTCTGTGACCAGAAATTATTTCAATGTTGGATTATTACACGGTTAGAAAAGTGATGTGCAACATTAAATCAAAAATTGGGCTTCATTACCACAGATTATCAAAACATCTATGCCTGTTGTTCTGCAGACCTGCCTAACTGTAGCAGAAAATGACTCTGAGACATGTGCTACAGTTGGGAATTTGCACTCTGGGAACTGGCCCGGCGTTTCCTCCAGGGCTGCTCCACAGCATTCATAACTGCAGCTGCTTCTGAGGAATCACGTTCGCTGGAGAACAAGCTGCACACCATGAATATGCATTTATCACTGTGAGGTTCTGAGGCATTTTTCATATTCTAATGAATGCAAATCCCTTTTGCGTAACCTGTGTCCTGCGCCATCGGTTCACGCAGAATGGGCCTTTAATTAGCAAAGAAACAACCGTAGTGATGAAGAAGAAGAAGAAGAAGTGAAGTGATGGTCATTGTGTTACACAGCACAGCACATGGTGACACAACGAAACGTGTCCTCTGTATTTAACCGTCACCCTTGGTGAGCAGTGGGCTCCATGACAGGTGCCCGGGGAGCAGTGTTTGGGGACGGTGCTTTGCTCAGTGGCATCTCAGTGGCACCTTGGCGGACCGGGATTCGAACCGGCAACCTTCTGATCATGGGGCCGCTTCCTTAACCACCCTATCCATGATTTGAAAAATTCCGGCCTTTAGGGTCACGGCGGTTAGTGACCTGGCTGCACTTTTGTGTGTGCGGAGTCTCTGGTTTCCTCCGAGTTCTCTGGTTTTAAAGCCACTGAATGCTGTGTGTTAGAAACTGAGTGTTAAGCACCCTACAAATCACAACTAAAGGTTTATTCTAATCCACATTACTAATTCACGCCCTTTACTCTTATTTTGGTAACGTTTCTTACAGTTCTGGACTTACAGTTTGAACCTTCGGTTCATTGTGTGGTAACATGAACATACTGTTAACTAACTGAAAACCACATGTTGTGGTCATCTTGTGTACTTTCATAAGAGAAGAATGTACAGTAATCAGTGACCAAAATCTAACCATGTTCGCATAGTTATAGTGGAGATAAAAGTCCCGTCTCTGTGGGTCACAAAGGTTGGAAGAAAGTCAACTATGAATCCTGTAAAATATAGAAGACCACGGCATCTATGGACACTATGCACTACATGCATGTCACGACACACCATACATGCACTTTATTTCACAGAAATGAAATACATTTACATTTACAGCATTTATCAGACGTCCTTATCCAGAGCGACTTACAATCAGTAGTTACAGGGACAGTCCCCCCCTGGAGACACTCAGGGTTAAGTGTCCTGCTCAGGGACACGATGGTAGTAAGTGGGGTTTGAACCTGGGTCTTCTGGTTCATAGGCGAGTGTGTTACCCGCCAGGCTACTACCACCCTACAGCAGTACCGGCCATTTTGTCAACAACAGAATGTAATTTCACAATGAAATGTATTTAGTAAAGGATTTTGTGGACTTGGTGGACTTGGTGGACTTAGTGGACGGCGATACCCCTGTCCTGGTAAAAATATCTCGGCGTGCGTGAAATTTGTGTTCAACTTTCCGGATGAGGTAAAAGCTTGCCGTCAGTATTATGTGTGTGTACAGTGTGGGCTGGTGGCTGGGACATTGACAGTCTGTGTTACCGTCTACTGTCTACTGTAGTTTGGGTGATAGACTGTCCCACACGGCTGTACCACGCGTACTCGATTGTTCGCGGGGCTGCCCGACACGCGTCTGTTCTGCTCTTTAATTACTTCACCCAGGCTTCCCTGACCCAGCGTCCAGGTCAACTTCCTGCTCCATGGGGACACCGCTGCGCCACAACACTGACTTTTTTACACTCAACCTCAATTATTTAGGGGCATCTTCATCCTCGGCTCACCCTGGCAATCTGAGTACCGCGGCAGAAAAACAGGAAGTCTTGCCTTGGCCTGATGGGTCAATCAGCTCGCCTCTCTGCTCACAAGCAACATCTTTTATAAAACGTGGCGAATGGAAGGGCTGCGAATGGCTTTGTGCTGGCCCTGACTCGGTCCCCCGAGGGGCGTGACCCTGTCTCGTGTCATTGGCTGATTAAAATCCATCAGAGAGTGGGGGGAGATGAAGGGAACGCGGAGGAAAACAAGTCCGCAGGGGCTTGTGGGTAATCTGTGGTGTTGGACGTGGGTCCGCGTGGAGCCCATGGCCTGCATGGGTCATGCTGAGGACGGGACGCTGGTTTTCTGCTCTGCTCAGCGCATCTTCAGAGGACGATCAAACACCCCCACCAGTGGCACTAACTGGCCTACATTTGGAAGCCACCGAACCCCCACAACCCACCACAGCGCGCCTGCAGTTCTCACGCTGCTAATGAACACGTTTCACGTAGATTCGCCCTTTCTCTCTTCCTCTAAATGAAGAGAGAGGGACACAGGGACACCGGCATTAGATCTTAAATCGATCAAAGTTCACCGCTTCAAACGTACACGTAATACAATAAAGCTCCGACTTGACTGCTTCTCCACATCCGGGACCATTAACATTAACATTAGTGTAAATTAATACTGTAACATTACAGTAAATAAATATGCTAAATATGCACTACAACGACAACAAAAAAGTCCTACCAGGTCGGGCCTTCAGAGACAAGACAAGGTTATTAGCTGCCATTGTCTGGCATGCACATATAAGTGAAGCGAAGTAAAAGTGAAGTGAAACAGAAATCCAGATTTCTGTTAAAATCTCCTGGTTGAATGCTTTGATCCAAAAGATGCCAAACTATTACGACTGACATGTAAATTTATGTTCACAGAGAGGTCACAGATTTACATGAATTTTAAATGAATGGTGCCTTATGATGAATGTTTTTCTAAATAGTCGTAATAATTTAACATTAATTAAATGTACTACCATCGGAGCAGACCCATCAGCTGTCTGTCCTGAGATGTCTCAGAAAGTGGCACACTGCGGTGAGGTGGTGGGCGGGGCCTCTCGGTGGGCGGGACCGCGTTCGGATTCCCGCAGAAAATGACGTTGCCAGGTCGGAGCTTTTCCCGCAGCAGTTGTGCGGTTTGCACCTTTTTATTCTCTTTTTTTATTTTCACGCCCATTAAAGCTGGATTTGCTGAGTTGCGTCTGTACATAAAATCCCCCCGTTCGCGGCAGCCGTCTTAGCCTCAGAACAGCAGCTTACCTGCGCACCTGGCAACACGGAGAGAAGCGGCAACGGGAGACGGCGACACGAGCGACGCCAAACTCCTCCCAACAATAAAATAAAAGATCCGAAACCGATCCGTCAATAAAGAGACGAACAGGGCCGTCCGTGGAGCAGAGGAAGAGGAGGAGGAAGAGGGCGAAGATGAACTCGTCCGCGGGCGCGGGGAACTACCGGAGAAGCTCCAGCAAAGGGGAGAAGGTGGGGGACTATTCGGGGGTCTGTACTACTTTTATTACACCGTGTGCCGTGGTGTGCTTTAGACGTGCTCTTCTTGACGTGTGGTTTTGATCTCCACTCCCATGCATCGTTTCTGCTCACTTTTCATCCTGTTTTAAGAGCCACAACATTAAAGCCACGGGCAGGTGACGTGACCTGGTTACTATGGTAACAGTAAACTTAGTAGGTTTGATGGAAAGTGGGCATCAGATCTGGACCACTAGAGAAGGGAAGACGGTGTCCTGAGTGTCACGAGTCACGGTTTCTTCTAGAAGACATGACACCAGGATGCAAAAAGGAGAGAGGTTAAGAAGAGGCAGGGCGAAGCCTACCTGAAGATGGCTTCAGACCATGTATATCCTGACGTCTTCCCACCATTCCCACTTTCAGCAATACTGCAACACTGCAAAAGTGGAAGAGGTGACTTCCAGATGGCCTGGACCTTGCAGGACTTGGTAGCAGATACCGCAGCAGATACCGTCAGAGGTCCAGTGAAGTCCACGCCTCAGTGTCAGTCCATGTCAGGCCCATGCAGACCTCCACCCTGTTAGGCAGGTGGTTTTAATGTTGTGGACATTTAGAGAGTTTTTATGGTTGAGATGAGGACTTTGTTGGCGGCTCATGTCGTGCCTTCAGTGGTTTGCTGTCGCTTTGTTAAAAAATCTGTGAAAGCCACAAAGCTGAGCAAATGCACTCAGACAGAAGAGATTCGCCCTTTCATGTTAGACCACATGAAAGGCTGCCAGCTCTGTCTCTACCCCCCCCCTCTGTCCTTTATTCTCTGCCGCTTTAACTCAGGTGGGCCTGTAAATGGTGCCAGTGGGGCTGAAAGAGGCCATATGGTCTCCGCCGGGGGCACAGAAATTCAGCTGATGTGTTAAAAATCACCTCTGAGTCAGAAAAACTGAACCAAACTTCTGCTTCTTTCCCGTTTCGTTCCTTTTTTCAATCAATCAATCAATCAATCAATCTATCTATCTATCTATCTATCTATCTATCTATCTATCTATCTATCTATCTATCTATCTATCTATCTATCTATCTTTCTATCTATCTATCTATCTATCTATCTATCTATCTATCTATCTATCTATCTCCATGAGAGCAGCCAAATAACCACGCCCCCTTCAAGAATGATGCCCAAAAGCTACTGCATCTAATAATAACAACATTATTAATGTTATTATTATGTTATAATAATGTAATATAAAGAATTTTCAAATGTTTTCATTCTCAAATGACCTTTTCTTAGTAGAAGGACCCAGATGAAAGGCTCTCTCCTGGATGCTCCTCGGTTTTGTTCAGGTTGTGAGTGTGCAGTGATGCTGTCCTGTGTGAGGCTGGAACTTGGCTGCTGCAGCTACTAAAGCTCATAAGGTCCGTAAGCTGGCATTTACCGCTCAGCTTCGAACCCCCGACAATTCTGAAACAAAAGTGACAGAGAAAAAGTAACTTTTCTTTATTTTTGCACGGATTATTCGGTGCGAGTCCATTTAAAAGCATTCATCACAACACGCCATCCATTTCCCCGTTTCTCCAAGCTTCCTTGCCTTGTGACGTCCAGCCGTGGCGTCTTTTAGAACTCACGGTTCCGCGTCGTGGACGTGGTGGTGATTGGTCTGTTGGAGCCTCACGTTCCCAGAGCAGGAATGCAAACCATGGAAGCCCCACAGCAACAGCTTCCCATCATGCAACATCAAAACCACACACTGGGGATGAAGAGATATTATATTCTTGTGTGAAAATATCTGTGTGTGTGAGAGACTCACAGCTGCTCGGTGTGATGCTGAGCAGAAATAGTCGAGCTGCGGCGCCCCCTGCCTGTGGAGGAGGTGACCTGCACTTGAGAGAGAGAGTGCCGGACTGTGGCCACTTCATTTGGACCGAGGGGTTCTTTCGGGTGCGTTTCGGTTGCAGTTTTTCCTCAGTCGCTTTGGTGCGTTTCTTAGAACACTATTAACATTTGCACAGCAGTTAGTGCATTTCTCAAAACAACTAGTGCAAACTGCAAAACCTAGTGGATAGCCTGCAAAAGCACGTCACTTGCTCAAAATTGATAATCCATTCCTCAAAAGCAAGTATTCATGTCAATGAAACTGTCAGTGCCATCAAAATGAACAGTCTTGACACCATCTTTATGAACAAGAGAGTCAAATGGCTTTGTCATGTTTTCACTATGACGGTTTATAATTTCAGTGTTTTCCATTGCAAAAATATTTGGTGACACCTGAAAATGCTCAAGACAGCACAATGCCCTACTTGTACAGCCATTTGAAATGTGCAGTAAAGTTACTGTAGATGTTATGGGAGTTTTGGGAGTAACTGAGACACTGAATGAACGGATGTTATCCCTCGCAATGCAGCGAGGAAAGTATCTCCTGGAGTGGCGAATCCATCCTCTGCAGGACTCTGCTGTGATGTTGTCACATGCTGCATCCATGGCTGCTAGCAGGGCCATTTGCTCATGTGGATGTCGGTCATTAACTTTCCACCTCCAGGCAGAGAAAAACTCCTCTTTTGGATTAAGGAATGGGGAATATGGAGGGAGATATTCAACCAGCATTCTTTCATGTGCAGCAAACCACTCTCTGACCAGATGGGAGTGGTGAAAACGGACATTATCCCAGACAACAACATACTTGCTGAGTTGGCCTCCACCCCTCTCATTCTCAGGGACTAGGTCCCTGTAAAGAGTGTCTAAAAATGTCAGGGGATGTTGGGTATTGTATGGACCAAGAAGGGGGATATGGATGAGGACGCCGTTGTCTGAGATGGCTGCACACATGGTAATATAACCAGGGACTTCAGTGGTTGCTCTCTGTCCAATGCGATTTCTTTCACGCCTTCTGCCCTTGGCCAGATTGAAACCTGCCTCATCAACATATATGAATGTGTGCAGTGGTTCCCTGGCTTCCAGCTCCAGTACACGTTTTTAGAGAGAGACAGAAATGCAATTTCACAATTGTCCTGTGTACAGTAACAAACAGTAATGCATGCATTTGGTAAAACACATTGTAGAGTGTGTTTTGTAGATTTGCTAGTGTACTGCATGAAACTACAAAGTACTGTAAAGCAGTTTACAGTGCTGAACATAGAAGACCTGCTTTACCTGCACACACTGGTGATGGATCTCCTTCACCCTTTCACTGTTTCGTTCAAATGGCACTTTATACAATTGCTTCATGCGGATTTCATTTTTTTTAGAACAGATTCAATATTACCAAATACTGTGTTATTCTCTATGACAGCGCTTTGCATTTCTCTCAACTTTATTGCCATTTGTTTGCAATGACCATTGCACAAATGGCTTCCTCTTGCTGTGGGGTAAAAAGGGGACCTCTTCCACCTCCGCGAGGTTGTCTTTCAATCCTATGTGGTGCAGAGTAAAATTACAGTAAAATTGCTGACCTTCCATTTTGTGTCCCAGAAGTGTAGAAATGGTACACACTAGCTCCTGCTCAGTTCATATATGCTTGCCAATTGAGGATTCACAGGATTCATCCATGATTGACAGTGAACAAGTTGTTTGTCATTGGTTACAACTAAAATTTCACCTGAGATCAATTGTTCAATTTAGGAGACATTTCCAGGAAAAAATGATAAAGAAAGGTATAGAATTTGCTTGACAGATGACTAATATTTGACATTTGATAACTAGTTCAACAGTTTTGTGTGTAATGACTCAAGCAATGAAAGTAAGACTATTAGTTTTATTGAGAACGACTTTTCAGCATCCATAAGTATAATAAATTTTGACTGACATGACATAAGCAAATGGAAATGTCAAAAAACAGCAGAGAAATGTATGAAAGCAACTGATACATGTCCAAAATCATTTGCAGTTTGTTCAGAGAAAGGAGAAATTGCTACGATGATGTGCACAAATGACTAAATGTTGTGGAGGTTGAACTAATAGTTATGAGAATTTTAATTCTGATCTGAGAAACGCACCAAAGCGACTGAGAAAATCCCTCATTTGGTTCACTAGGACCATTTACTTACGGTTTTTCTCTGTGGGCTTGGCTCATCTCTTGAAAAATAAATTACATTACATTATAATTACAACATTAGAGCTCACTAGCAAAAGTTCAAATCTCTCCCAAAACTGTTCTTCAGTATTAGATTCCTTTCCTGTATAAAGAGTTAGTACCATCAACGATCCTTCTCAGTTGCTTTGGCTCATTTGCATTCACGTAGCGCTTTTGCCAAAATAACCTGGATGGTTCAGCACAACACCATGCATGACCTGCAAAAACTGCAGTTTACCCACACGGCCAATCTTTCATATCTGCCCACTGCTTCCTCAGGATGGTTTACAGTAAATGCAGAGGACACATTTCATCATGAATTTATCAAATGTTCCATGAAATTCATATATGGTGTTCATATGTTCTTGACTAATGTTGACAATTGAACAGACTATTCTGCATATGATGACTTACAAAATGAAACCACGCTGACATGTTTTGGAGAAAACAACAATTAGACTAAGAATGAACTAAACAGTTTAGATGGGAAAATGTGCTAAATGTGGGCTCATTGTGCCAACTGTAGTCATTTGCAGAGATGAACTGAGACACTTGAGACATGTACTAAGACGTTTGCAATTTGATGAAATCAATGGGAAATGCCATTCTGTTAACAATTGCAAGGTGGTTTGGAGATTTGTCCATGTTGTCTCGAGAATGTCATTTCTGTTTAAAGAAGTGAGCCAAACCAACGGAGAAAAAAACATAACAACTCAGATCCCAACCTTTTTATTTATCGAAATATTTCCTATAAAGGAAGGTTTGTTCTGGATCAGCTGGAGAAGTCGAGTAGCACTTAGAGGCAGGCCAGCCAGAATTGACAGTAGGCCCAGTTTAGAGATGACCAGAGATTAATGATACAGGGTCATCCATTAATAAATCTGTTTTTTTCATTGTTGAATACATTAAACTTGTTGGTAGTAGCCTAGTGGTAACACTCTCGCCTATGAACCAGAAGACCCAGGTTCAAACCCCACTTACTACCATCGTGTCCCTGAGCAGGACACTTCACCCTGAGTGTCTCCAGGGGGGGGACTGTCCCTGTATCTACTGACTGTAAGTCGCTCTGGATAGAGGGCGTGTAATAAATGCTGTAAGTGTAAATGTAATCTGAGCGTGAGAAACAAATGCATTTAGGTGAAAACTGCTCTCAACAAGGAGGGCATTCCTCATTTTCTCGTTTCCTCATTAAATAAATTTAATTGCGTCACTTGCGTACTGATCTGTGCACAGCGGGGCGACTTTTAATTCCATTTAGCACCAAACTGGTGAGTGGAATTGGTCCTGTGGTTTCATTAATAACAGGTTACGATATCCTGCACTACATACAGACTCTCATTAGTTTCACACTGTTTCTGAGATGGACTCCTGTGCTCCTTATTACTCTGATAAGTGTTCTGCCTTATCAAACTGATTATGGAGATTTTAATTAGAATTATGTGTTCAACCCTGTCAGGGGGGCTTTTGAGTTCTAGCCACGTTGACTGACAAACTGCCTTGATTGACCTGATCCCCTTGAGGATTGTTATCGCTCAAACAGGAGGGGTTTTTAAGCAATTGGGTTTTATTAATTTTTCAGCAGTTCTGTCTTTCCAATTTGTTTGCCAAGACATCCAGAATCACTGTTGTGTACAGAATTTCTCAAATATTGCAGGATAATGTTTTTCCATTTCTGTCACTAATCGTCACTGACCTGCCTGATGTAGGTAATAAAATTATAGCTTTAACACTATTTTATTCGTTTTCAATGTGTCATGTTCCCCTCTAGCTCAGGTGATAAATGGAGGACGCAGGTGAAAATGAGAAATGCGTATTTTATTTAAACTCGGGGGTAAAAAAATGAAATAACTGAAATGTCCTTGCTTGTAGTGCCACGCCTCTCCTCTAGAGGCCGTGTTGCGGGATCTTCAGCGAGGCCCTCAGCGTGAGAACGACAATCGCCTTTGTCTTTCACAGGCCTCGAACCGGCGTCTCCGTGTTCCTTGCCTTAGCTTAAGGCTGTGTGTGCTTGATCCTCCTGCGCTGGATTGGAACCCGTGTCCCCCGTACACTGCGTGAGCGTCTTTACTTGTCAGCATACGGGAATTCTGTACAGGGAATGCAGGATACAAACACACACGGACAGAGCAGGGGCAGAGAAGGGGAGACTAGAGGGGAGAGTCCAGTTCCAGTCCTACCGTGGGGTTCACTGTCGTTACAGACAGCATGCAGTACAGGGACACCGAACGCAGGACTAGAGGGACCGGCTGGTTATAAAGAGGAGTGGACACACCCATTACCTCTAAACTAACCAATCACCGATCAGAAGTCATCAGCCTGCTAAGCACCCGTGATTACCACCACTTACCTGTGATAATAATCAGGGTGCTCGTGAGCCCCGGAAGAACACACACTAATACACGGGAGAGGTAGACCGCTGAATAATGATGCCATAAAATGTGTATTGATTGGCACAAATTTTCTCAATATATTATTGAGGCATTGATGTATTACAGCCAACATATTTTTTGCTGTTTTAATATGATGTCTGGAATCATTTTTTGGGACCACAAGAGGCAGTTAAGGATGAGGCCCCATAATCCCGAGCCGGCAACTTGCCACTGAGGTGCCACCGAGCAAACTGGCATCCCCACACACTGGTCCCCGGGCGCCTGTCATGGTGCCCGCTGCTCACTTCACTTTCGCTTTACTTTCAAGTAGACCTTGTCCTGAGAGTGACCTTGATTACCTTGGTGATATATCCAGCCACTGGAGCTACAGAGGTGATGGATATAAATGATTAATTGCTCTGGTATGAATGAATTATTATACATGAGGTGTCATGAGAAACCTCAGTGATCAACATTGCAAATACCCATCTCAGCCAATCAGAAGTCAGTCTTTCTCATTCCCTTCAGAATCTCAGACCATTTAAAAAGGAAATGACCAAGAGTGGAAGTGTTCTTCACATTTACTGTGTTACGGTGTGCCGATATTTATTCCCATTGTGTGCCTGCGTGCGTGAATGAACATCAGCCCGCTGGTTGAGCCGGTGGATTAAGGGTGTGGCCGTCAGCATTTGTTATATTTTATGCGTGTCCATGGGGACATGTAGTTTATGAACTGCGCATTAATCCAGCTGCTGTCGCGCTTTAGGGGAATTTACGGCGGTGAGACGACAGAATGGGTTGTTTATGTCCATCCATGTTCACACACAGACAGATGAGATACTAATCATCTCTGCCTGACCTACAGATACCTTTTAATTATGGGCCAACGTACAGTAGTTTTAAGTATAAAATATTAGAACCTCATATGGAGGTGATGGGTTCAGTGGTGTAAGCACATGGGTTTGATGCATTACTAACGTTACCCAATAGCGTTCATCACATAGAAATTCACCCAGCAACACATACACGCATTCTGGCCAGTGTCACAAATCTGTTAAAGTATTACAAGTGAGTTCAAAATAAAGTTGATTTTATCCATTTTATATTCATCATCTGAAACCTTGTATATCATATCAAACCGCAGTCAGTGACAAATACAACCAAATCTAAATACATTTTGTAGATAAGATAAGAGACAACAACAACAACAACAATAGCACAGACAATATGTCGACTGTATAATGTTCAATGTTCAAATAAGCTAATAAATAGTCCTAGAAAAGAAAAACAGTCAATGTGAGTTGGGAAAATAAAAGTATATACATAAAAAATACATATTTGTGAAATTGTATGGATATATACACATATTGCACGGAGATGGCGTTCTGGATGTGTGCGTTTGTGTGGCCAGCTGTTGGCAGGAAAGACCTTCTGAATCTCCCCGTCCCACATCAGCCTGCCACTGAAGGAGCTGCTCGGTGCTGTCAGGGTCTCCTGCATGGGGTTGGAGAAGTTGTCCAGAACTCACCACCTCCACTGGGACCAGATGGCACCCTAGAACAGAGCTGGCCCTCCGGTCCATATCAGATCAGAATGTTTTTCCAATATGGAATATCATGCCATTCAGTGTGTAAATTCCAACGGAACTTCAGGAATCTTTCAGATTCGTCTATACGGCTGTTGCGGTGGTGACTTTGGGGACTTGTCTGCCCTCATCCTGTTGTTGTCTGGATTTAACTGAACCTACAGTCTCGAGTCTCCGCCGGGTTGTTTATTGCATGGCTGTGTTCATGCCTGTTGTCCTGCACCACGTGCTCTTGTTTTAAGTAAATCCCCTCGTCTACGTCAAGTAGTGCGAATGCGTCCGGTGTTCTTTTCCTGCCAAGCCGATCGCCATCACCCATCACCCATCACCCAAATATTGAGCTTCTTTTTCAGTGCTATAAATGTGCAATTCTAATAGAAAACTTCCTATCACACTAATTGCAATAAACATATAGGGGGTGATATTGTGTAATATACGGTGCAATGTGCTGCATGTACCTGGTTTATACGTTTTACTGTATTAAATAATGTAAATGTAAATGTTGTACCAGGAATTCCATCATCAGGTCACGCAATGTTACAGTAGTAATAACCTGCCGAAGACTCCCTGGTCGAGGGCAGATGTTTTCATCGAGCAGCCGAGTGGGTTGTGTAACAGTCAGCTCCATCCTGGCCATTTTGTCATTAGGTGGGTGCAGAACTCCAGTGGCCGTAAACAATATTGATGAGTGCTGTCCGGGTCCCGGAATTGTCATGCCCGGTAGTGTGGACGGGACACATCGCCGTCTCCAATCACGCCCCCCCAAGCCCACACCAAGAAAAAAAGGGAACATGCAGAGTGTCTGTGTAATGGAGGTGTAGTGAATTGTAACTCAGCAGAGATGCTGGCAGGTGGCCTTCACCACTCAGGTTTTTCTGGGCACTTTGTGGTCTCTATCAATCTGTCTGTGTTCTACGAGGTCCATTTGTCTCGTCAGAGACAACCCTGGAAGGACAGGGTTCTCTAATTATCCTGTTAATATTTCTGACAGTGAATGCGTTAAACGTTAAGGGTGGTAAAGGCTGGCATCTGACCCAGTGCTCTTGACGGAGATGGTACGGGCCGGTAGCCGTGTTGCCAGGTTGATGGAGGGGGCAGAATTAATCCACAGCTCTGTGCCACCACCTGATTTAATGTCCCGCTGCGGTGCGGCCAGAGCTGTTTACGGCACCATGGATCAGGTCTGAGCAAATGGCGCCTCAGGAAACCAGTTCCAGGACCACAAACCAGAGGTGATCATTTAAGTGTCAGTAGTGTTACTCCAAAACAATAAGTACAAGTCAAAGGTAGTCAAGTAAGAGTACAAAAGTATGCACATTGTTGTTGTTGATTAACCTGGGTCTTCTGGTTCATAGGCGAGTGTGTTACCCGCCAGGCTACTACCAGAAAAAGCTGATCTTTCTCTGAGTGTCCAGAGATCTACAACACGACATTATCAGAAAAACACACAACACACATGCGCCACATTTGGTCTGAAAGTGGCTTTAGATTTTCTACAGTGAGCAGAAAAATGGTCTGTGTTCAGTCCGCCCTCACCTGATGCCACAGACATCTGAACCAGGCGTTTTTCTTCAAATACATATAAATACGGAGGAGAACAATACAAACATTTTTCTGCTTATTGTACCATAATCAATGCATCCACACGGGTGTACGAGTCCGTAACTCTTGTATTTGAAAACATCTGTGTGACAATCTAGAATATTTATGCCATGCATCGTGATGGATCGATAAAGAGGCATTGATAATCGTAATTGACTCAAATTGTGAGACCAGTGAAGGGTCACACCTCTACTGCTAACTAAGGGTGTTTGTTGTTGTGTCCAGTATTGTGTAGTTCCCAAACCAGACATTGATGCAGCTGGTCAGGATGCTCTCAGTGGTCCCTCTATAGAAGGTGGTGGGAGATGGGATGAAAAACAGGAAAGTTCAAAAAAGCACAACTGTTGAACCAGAGAGGCATATCCAGGGCTTTTGTGCCGCCATTTCGGGTCGGGTCGAGCTTGTGCGATAAACGATCAGTCAGTAAACAGGAACTTCTGGTATGTAGTACCTATCCTTTCCGTATGATTCGCTGCTTGTAAATTTGTTTTGGTGATTGGTTAAAGTACTTTGGTTAATGTTCTTTTATTGAATGCTAGTTTGTTTGGTGATGCATTTTAATTATCTCGAATGAGATGCAAGAATGGATGCTGAGGAGATGAAACGGAGGCTAGTCTCTGGCTATTATGTTTCAAACCCGCTCATTTCCACACAAATGTCCTTTCCATCCTAGTCTAATGCACATAGTATGCTAAAGAAAGCTAGGCTTGCCAGGTCAGGTTCATGCACCCATAGTCTGGGCTTGCAGATAACCGTCCCTCGGCATGGAGCGTTTGAACTGCTGTTAATGGACGCTGGTAAAGAAGCGTTCGTCTCCCCGTATATCAGCCCTTTATGGGCAGCTGTAAACCCCTGGGCCGGACTGAACTGCCTCCACAGAAAAGGAATGAAGAAATAAATCCTCCTGCGTGAAATATGAATTTCTTCCTCAGGCCGATCCTCTTTACTGCATGCTGCACAGTCTTCAGGAGTCTGAAGTCACACCACTGATGGAACGGCTTCCTGTTTGTGTCAGTAAAGTGGATCTTCACATTTAATTACAAACTTCAGGCAAAAGGGAGACGTAAAAAAGAAGAACATGCAAGTATGTACAGGAGGAGGTGCTCTAAGAACAGATGGGTCTTCAAGAGATTTTGATGGAGCTGATCTGATGGTCATTTCACCATCTGAAAGCCACAGATCAGACCAATCTGAAGAGCTGATAAGGCCTTGAGGAAGTGTAAAGTAGATGGTTGCTGACCTTTAAATCATTCTGTAGGTGGATATCACTGGTTCAAATCTGATTCAAGATACATGTCATGACGGAGGGGGGAATGGAAACGATGGACCCTGAGGGAAGGGAAAAAGAAACAGTTTATTCAGAACACAAAGAGGATGGACAGCCTAGTGGTTCAGCTGTATGTAGACTCCGTGTGGCTTTCAGGAGCTGCCTGCTTGCCCACTCTCACAAGTCCATTGCACACAGGCGGTGGACACAGACACAGCAGACACAGACAGACAACATAACACACGAACCTGGCAGAGGGAGTCATGGCGGATGATGAACCCTTGGGCTGCGTGTTGGAGATCAGCTCTGCCCCATCCAAGGCCGCCTGGTCACGTCAGTGTTAATCAGCGTAGGCTGGGTTCAATCGGGCCTTGCTCCTCAGGTGTGCCTGCACCCCCCTGCCCCCCTGTGGCATCTAGGGGAAGCTGAACGTCACAGTACCGCAGTGGGTGACGTTCCACCTCGTTCCACGTCTGTTCAGACAGCATCTTAATCTTGCCATAATAGAGTTTATGATTAAAAAATTATTGTGGTCACTGTATGAGGGAGAAATGGCCAAAACATAACTGAAAACATTATGAATACAACAAAACACACACAAACCAGCAAAGGGGCATGGCCTGGCACCTGATTTGCCAGGCTGGGACGCCTGGTGTGTAAAAGTGCAGCATCCAGAGCATGTTTAGAAATGCATGAAGTCTACAGTCAGAATTGTACTCAGAAATAAGGACTCGGTGGAACGGTGTGAAGACTGAATATAATGTTATTCATTTGAATATAAATGTGTGTAAAGTCAGCAGAATGGGATGAGGAATGAAGTTGCAGCGGAGTGCTCATGCATGGCACCATTTACCAGTTCAGGTCAGTGGGTCCCTCGTCCTCGGCCCGTGGACGTGTATTGACGGCATTAAAATGAATGAGTTATTAACGCACATCGCTCGGAGGCGGCGAGGAACCTCCTAACACTGCTGGTGTTTAGGAAGCCTAATGAAGGCCGGTCTTTCATGGTGATAAAACTCATCCCCAGCCGGGCCCCGTGGGGGTCGGGGGGCCGGACTTTACGAGGTGCGGATCATAAATCCGCTGCTCAGTTAATTACAGCCTAACTGCAAACACGGGAGGAGCGCTCCGCGTCCCTCGTATCGCATCTTTTACGCGCGCACACACGCGCATATGATGAAGGTGTTTGGGATGCAGGACTCCTTTTGGAGGGAAGGATGGAGGGAGTGACTTACTGCAGGAGAGGGAGGGCGGGGCGGAGATCTCATCTGGTGGACAGAATCTTCAGCCTGTGTCAGGACGCTCGGGGGAGTGGACCGTGGACCCTCAGCATGTCAGTGCTCATTGCTACACAGATGAAGATCGACACCGGGGGCTTGTCTGGAAAGGTACGGCCTCGCTGCCCTCAACTGAACTCTGTGTGTGTGCTCGTTCGCGTGTCCTTACTGCAGTTTCACAGTAAGTTCGGAATGAGAGGAATTGTGTCCGGAGTTCATTCATTAGCGTGAGCTGAAATACGTTAATTCACGTTGAACAAATTTGGCGGCTGCAGTGCGGGTCGATGGTGATGAGCAGGATGATCGATCTCGGACGATCGGGACAAAAAAGTTCCATTCAGTACTGTATATATTAAAAATAAATCCATAAAAGATTACAATTAAACACGTTTCAGTAACACGGCTCGCAGGTTCTTTGGTTTTCTGTTTGTGGAACAGGAAATATATCCCATTGCATGTTTCATGCAGTGTTGTAATGACTGATTTGTTATTCATGTTCACTAATATCTTTTAAAAATTAGCAGTGGTCATATTCATGCTGACCTCACAGAAATATTACAGAGATCAGCCCATAACTCATATACAAGTGAAAAAAAAAACGATTAAAATGCTTGTTAATCGGGCTCCAGTGTTAGGTGGGCTTGTGTGTGTGTGACCCCTCCTTCCATTGCTGCCACGAGCATCATTAACAGATATCTCTTACATTAGGGTTAGGGTTCATGATATCAAAATTTGAAATTTATTGTGTGTGTGCGAGCTCAGCCCTAATTTGTCCTCGTCTTCAAGTGGATGCAGCGTCTCTCTCTGCCTGCCGGGCTCTGAAGTTTTATATCATCTCAGTATAAAAACCCAATTCCATCGCCGCCTTATCGACCGCGCTTTGATTTGGATTCGGCGACTCCGCAAACGTGAATGAAAAACACTGTAAACACGGCAGCCTCATAAAGGACCGAAGAGGAAGAGTCAGAGCTCAGTTCTGCGATTAGAAAGCAGGGGTGTGTGAAGTGTGTGTCTCTCTCACCGAATGTTCTGATATAATGATGCAAAATCCCCAATTTCGATATAGTCCCTGCGTTGTGCTCATCATTCACATAAACATCATCCTGGTGCTCCTCTTCTCCACCAAACTCATTTAGGAAGACGCTCATCTAGACTCTTCTCCGTCTTGGCCCCTCGGTGGTGGAATGAACTTCCAGCTCAGTCACTGAGCACCTTCACATGGCAGCTCAACACCTTCCTCTTTAGAGAAGATTTAGATGAACTTGTAACCTTCTTCTTGTCTGACTTCTGTATAGAAACTAGAACAGAGTGAATAAAAAGGTTGTATTCATAGTTGGGGGTCCTAGTTAACCAGAACTGACCACTTCATCCATGGTGACATGGAAGCACATTCAGAACGTCGCTCTGGATACGGACATCTGGTAAATGCCATAAATGTAAATTTACTTCTGTTCATTTCCTGCTCAGTTTAGGACTACATTTCCCATGATGCTGTGCTCCTGTTTAGTTGTGTCTGCGTCGTGGTGAATCTTTTCAAAAGATGCTTGTTTCTGAGGATACTTGTTACAGTTTTATTACCAGATTTGCCCCATTACATGCCGATGTACCGATTACTGATTTGCATGCTATGCACATGCACACATTGCACTCTTGCACTACTATTCTCTTTTCTCAGCGGTTTTTGTATGCTCTTTTATTATTTCTTCTTACCATTTCTGTGGTGCTGGGACAGAGAATTTCATTAGGGTTTCTTGCCATTTGATTAGCAGGAATTTGAAGAAGAGATTTTGTGATATTCGACCTCAGTGCTGTGAAGTGGAACATCACTCATGCTCTTCTGAGTGTTGGTGTATCCTCTTCATTAAGCATCAGTAATAAATGACTCGTGGTAACTGGAACGTGAACGTGGAGAGACCGCTGAGACTGTAGAAGCTGAGAACTTTAGTATTCGTCGTGGAATCGTCACCTCGTGAGCTCATTGACGGAGGCATGTGTGAAAAGACCCGATGGATGCGTGCGGTTTCTATTGATCTCGGCTGTGTGTGTGGAAACGAGAGAGAAAATATGGGGGAATTGGGGTCGGGATGATAGGACCACCACCATGACGGAGTCTAAAAGAGACCCCTGTGTGTTTATGTATGAGATTTGTGAAATGCAGAGAATATTTTTTTCAAACGTTCTTAAGGGGAAAAAAAATAAAATGTCAGCATCCACTTAGTCAGCCAGACGGTTTCATGAGTGAAAATGAAGTGAAAGTGATGGTGATACACAGCAGCACAGCACACGGTGACACAGTGAAATGTGTCCTCTGTATTTAACCATCACCCTTGGTGAGCAGTGGGCACCATGACAGGCGCCCGGGGAGCAGCGTGTGGTTCTTTGCTCCGTGGCACCTTGGCGTATCGGGATTCAAACCCTCAACCCATTAATTGGGTTGACACTGACTACATCCTGGACTTCTCCAACCCTACAACTGTAAGACTTATTATTATATCATCCCCAACCCTGCACTGACACCATTTACAGGCTAAGTCTACCCTGGAAGGGGGTCCCTCTCTGTATCACTCCTTCCCAACATTTCTTCCTTTCTTTTTCTCTCTCCTACAGTTTTTTTTGTGTGGAGTTTTTCCTTGTGTGCAGAAGGGTCAAGTGTGGGGGGTGTCAACTGTAGGGCCTGTCAAAGCCCATTGAGACATACTGTATGTGATTTTGGGCTATATAAGAAATAAATGTTGTTGTTGTTGATAACGGCTCCGCTTCCTTACCTGCCAGGTCACCACCATGATGTGTATGGGTCAGTCAGAAGGAGGCGGAGTTAGTGTTTTACTGCATAACGCAGGCGGAGCGACAGAACGTAATGAAGGCGGCGGCTGAATGTCGGCTGGAGGGAAGATGCCCGGGCGGGGCGGGGCCCTGTAGGTCCTCAGAAAACCTTCCAGTCATATTAACCAACTTGTCCATCTCTAGTGCTGTATACAAATCGTCAGAGTTTGGTACACAGAGTGAAACCGGATGAAACGATTAACAGGTTTTCTCTTCTTTCTGTCATGAACTTTCTGCCGCAAGCACTGCAAGCAAGGGACCCACAATTCAGTTTGACTACTGTCAAACTTTCAGTTTGACGACCAATCACAATTAACTGCAATGAATTGTGTGGCAACCCTTGGATCCCAAAAGTGAGTCTTGGCATTTACATTTACAGCATTTACCAGACGTCCTTATCCAGAGCGACTTACAATCAGGAGTTACAGGGACAGTCCCCCCCTGGAGACACTCAGGGTTAAGTGTCCTGCTCAGGGACATGATGGTAGTAAGTGGGGTTTGAACCTGCGTCTTCTGGTTCATAGGCGAGTGTTTTACCCGCTAGGCCTCTACCGCCGTAATTGACAGATGCTTAAAGTTTTTTTCTTTATTCAAAGTATATTTAAAGCATTGGTAAACTGTATTAAAACACACAGACACATCCACATGCAACCATACATTTTATAGATAAATAAGAATTATAAATACGCTTTACAAATTCTGGAAATAAAATTCCTCGCTGTGGAATGCAAATGTACAATCAGCTCCTCTGACACCATGTAGTCTTCGGCTATACAAATGCGGCACAAACCAGAACAGCGCGCACAGCTCGCGCAGCGGCCGACACCTGCCGGCTTCCTCCTGTGCAAACCAGGGCATCACTTACAGGACAAAACACGAGACCGCGGGGGGACACACACCACTCCATCACAAATACCTGAACGATCCACATTATAGAAACCTTTATAAATAAATATGATTATAAATAACAAAAAAACGGTGGTCCATTACACTCCCACCAATGTCATGTTGCCACAACCATACACGATCCCCAAATTCTAAGAACCATCTACTACACCACACAAAACATTATCTATTCATCTATCTATATGTCACGGGTGGGCTGGACATGGCGATGAAGGAGGACAGGGGTTTAATATAAAATACACGAGACAAGGGAACATCTACACGCACGATGACCCGACGGCGAACAGACACGAACAGGATAGTTTTATACAATTATATAAATAGACAACAGGTGAACACGATCAGGGAACATTACACAGGACGAACATGAAACTCCGGTCCAGACTCTGGATCCGGAGTCACCCCTGCCGGTCCGGATCATGACACTATAAAATTTGTATGAATGTAAATACGTGTGTGTACCCCAAAACTCTTCACTTTCAAGTAGCAGGACTGGAGTCTCAGATCTGCACACGAAACGAGACAAAAAATTCCCTCTTCACGGGGTCTCCGATCCCAATCCACTCTGTTCTCCTTTATTGTCCCCGGCTGGTGGGACAACTTGTCCTGCTCTTTAAGAAGCAGCTGAAATCACACTTGTTCAAAAAGTATTTCAGACAAATCCATATATATATAGAGAGAGAGGGGCAGTGGTGGCCTAGCGGTTAAGGAAGCGGCCCCATAATCAGAGGGTTGCCGGTTCGAATCCCGATCTGCCAAGGTACCACTGAGGTGCCACTGAGCAAAGCACCGTCCCCACACGCTGCTCCCCGGGCGCCTGTCATGGCTGCCCACTGCTCACTCAGGGTGATGGGTTAAATGCAGAGGACAAATTTCACTGTGTGCACCGTGTGCTGTGCTGCTGTGTATCACATGTGACAATCACTTCACTTTCATATATATATATACACACACACACACACACACCCCACCGCCATCACTGTCCACACCACTTGCCCCAACTGCCACTGGTTTCGCTGAAGGATTCCTTCTTTTATAATGACCACATGTCACCTCGAGGTTGTGTCGGGGCACGTGCCACTTCTGCTGGGTGAAGATGTTGGAAAGGTGCTCCCTCTTCCTTCAGCTCCAGAACTGCTCAATCAAATACTGAACTCTTCTCCGTCTCTTTGTGGCACAAATTTCCCAGGAGGTGGAAGAGCAGCCTTTCATTTCATTACAATTAGATGATTGGGTGGTAAAGGCTCAATAGAATTAGGGTCATTTATCCCATCTATGGTCAATGGGCGGCTGTCGACAGTGGCCATGGCCTCGTAAAAGACTGTTCTAAGGGACACATCACCAAGCCTACCAACACTTTGGGCCCAGGTAGCGTTTAATCCATTTTTAATGGTGCGTATTTGGCTGATTTTTACATTTATTCACCGACAGCCCTAAATGTTTATTTAACACTGTGCAATACTTTATTTTATGCTGCCGAACACCTCAATTTATGTGTTTGCTCTTTTGCACATAAATCAATAAAGTTTTGTGAGCTGCATTGTCTGTTTTCCTGTCAACACATATGTGGTCTTGTGTATTTGTTTTTGTGTCATATATATTTTTATGTTGGTCCATGGACCTTGTATTCTGTAGATGGTTCTAATGACAATCAAATCTGTCTTGACGTGAAGGGCAAATCATGAAATATAATAATGTCACAGGGCTCCACCAGCCAATCATTTTATAACCTGACATGGCTCGGCATCACATTTCTCACAGTTTAAAGACGGCCCGGCGCTTCGTTGGACCCAACTCTGGAGCAGATCCAGAGTGGAGAACCTGGTAGACGCTACAGGAACAGTTTCTGCCCCACCGCCATTTCCCAGCACACACTCGCCTCCTAAGTGACGTCCGCACAAGCACACACCCTGGACACACGTCCACTCTGTCCCCATTATTATTTCATGCCCTGCACTTTATTCTAACTGTCCCACCTCGTTCTGTGTGTCTTTGGACTGCAGTAACTGTTGTTCAATATCACACCTCAACCATCATCTGACCTGCACTTTAACTCACTTTAAATTGTGGATGTGTGATTACTTCATACATGGTAGTAGCCTAGTGGGTAACCAGGAGACCCAGGTTCAGACCCCACTTACTACCATTGTGTCCCTGAGCAGAACACTTAACCCTGAGTGTCCCCAGGGGGGGACTGTCCCTGTAACTACTGGTTGTAAGGCGCTCTGGATAAGGACGTCTGGTAAATGCTGGAAAATGTAAAAAAATTGTAAATACTCCAAACTGCATCTTTTTCTATTTCTATTTGTCTTTGGTTGAAAAACATTATTATAAAAGTGCATCTGCTGGTTATCTCGCTGTACTTGTATAGGGACAATAAAGTCATCTCTCTGACTATGTATCTATCGCAGCGTGTGGGGATCAGCTGGATGGCCGCCTCTCCGCTGCACCGCCGCATATTTGCTCACTAACACGTCTTTTTTATGTGAAAGTCATTTTTGGTCATTTTGAGGCAACTGGAATCTTTTAACTTGTTTGGATGTGGAAGTGGTTCTGCCAGATCCTGTTGGAGAAGCTGGATGCCTGTTGGTGTGCATTTAGGTGTGCATCAGCTTCATGCTCTTCACTTCTGAAGCCTCTTGTCTGCAGGTAATTAATATTGCAGAGTTTGACAGATTGGATACCCCTGAGGTTCGGAGAGAACTCGGAATATGAAGAGCTGTGAGTTTCCGGCGTGCCGTAATTGCATCCGGCGGAATCCTGCTGGTGAAAATGGAGTCGCTTTTGTAATTGAATGTTGAGAATTTAATAGCGTGATAAGGAGGACGTTCACAACAGGGCCAGGATCCTATTAGGTTTGGCCTTCAGCGCTGGCTAATTAAAATTTGAAGCCTGTTCAAGTGATCCTTATGTTCCATTCACTGCGGGACAAAGACCTCAGAGCTGAACCGAGGTGAACTTTAACAGTTAATGAGACAAAGACTTTTACTGGACTGTGAAATAAGTGCATTTATTAACATGCAACCTGAAACAGAATCCAGATTTGTTTGATTGGTAATGCTGTATAGTCCCAACTGTAATTGTTTGGCACTTTTTTGTGATAAATAGCTGTTGGTTTATGAGGACTAAAGGATGGAAAGGCGAAGTCATTGAGTTTCTCTATTAGGCTGCAGCTTTTGGGCAACAAGGGTGTTTAAGAGAATCGTGAACTGTAAGGTTCCTTAGCTTACTGCGGGGGCAGTGGTGCCCTAGCAGTTAAGGAAGCGGCCCCGTAATCAGAAGGTTGCTGGTTTGAGTCCCGATCCACCATGGTACCACTGAGGTGCCACTGAGCAAAGCACCGTCCCCACACACTGCTCCCCGGGCGCCTGTCATGGTGCCCACTGCTCACTCAGGGTGATGGGTTAAATGCAGAGGACAAATTTCACCGTGTGCACCGTGCGCTGTGCTGCATGTGTATCACATGTGACAATCACTTCACTTTAATAAAAATTAATAACCGATTGCTAGACATGTAACAGACACAGTGCCACGTTCCTCATTGCAAACACTGTATAGTTCATCATTTGAAAATAAGCGCAGTTCCAGCTAGAAGACCTTGTCATAGGTCAAAAAAGACCTTTTCTTTTCATTTGTCACCCTGAGCGTCCACCCAAGCTGCTGTGGTTCGGACAGGAGAGGGTGATGTACGAACATCAGTTCTGTCTGCAGGAACAAGTCCCCGTGACAGCAGTGACAGAACGAAGCTCCGCCGCAGACTCTGCGTGGAGATAAAGGGCAGGGAGGAGACTCCAGACCTTCTGGGAATCGTCCTGAGGCAGCCAGACTCATTCTGGAGGAGGAGGACGAGGGTGGGACGTCCATCAACAGGCTGCAGCAGTGACAGGCGCAGTGGGAGTGGCGTCAGGGTGGGCCGCCGGTACTGAACGAGCCCTGAAAGCAATCATCATACCTCCTTTATAATGAACAAGAAGAAAATGTGAAGCGCTGCAGCACAGCGAGTGGGCGGCCATGAAAGGCGCCCGGGGACCAAAGGGACCTCGGTTGCGCCTTGCCAGTTCAGGATTAGAACCGGCATCCTTCCGATTACGGGTCTGGTTCCTTACCCGCTCGGCCAACCACAACCACAAAGATGGTTATACTTACCACCTCTGCAGAGCCTAGAACCTGCAACTTCCTCCTTCTCCTCTTTTATGGATAACGTAAGCTGAGATGAGATAAGAGATTCACCATTTACAATTATGCATGCATGGCCGTGAACTGTTTGTTTCTATGAATATATATGAATGTATTATAATTTCCTGCTTTGTTCATTATGCATGAGGGTTGCACCGCAGTTTCTAATATTTGCTAATATTATGTGCCTACAACAAGATGGTGAGTTTCTCATGTTCATGGGTTTTTTTCTTGGTTATTGTAGATAACCACGTACACAACTTATGCAATAATCACCAATCCTGCCGTTGTTCATCAATACATCAGTAAAAATCAATAAGAGCATTCCTGTCTGGGCCTGCCACACCCACGGAGCCAGCGCCGCACTCTCTGCCCAAAGGGAGAGTTATACTTCATTATAGCTTCTCTCCTGGCCACGCCTGTTGGTGACTGGGGATCCTGGCCACGCCCTGGTGGGCTCATGGCCCTTGAACTTTTAACCGTCACAATAAACTGAAATTGAATTTGGAGAAGTGATTTTTTTTGGACATAAAAATGCAGTTTCAATTTCATTGGAATTCATTCATCTTCAGTTTGAACAATTCAAATTCAATTTCTGCAGTTCAGTTTGAAATATCTGAATATTCAAATTCACAGATCTCAGCCCTTCAGGCCACCTTTGACGAAAGAATAAGAAGTTGGTCTCCTTCACCCAGTAGTTAGTCCCCCTGGAGACACTCTGGGTTCAGTGTCTTGCTCAGGGACACAAATTGTAGTAAGTGGGGTTTTTGCGTTTGGTCGCTCGAGTCAGTAGGACGTGGACCGGTTCTAACTGCACCCCAGCACCAGCAGCACCGCCAGGGGGTCCTCGTTGCTTTTCACGCTCAGCTCAGGAAAAGCCTTTTCTGGCTTCACAGGTCATTACAATAAAATCTATATGACCCTGCAGAGTCAGGGAACCGCCTGCTTGGGAGAGATCTTGCTCAGAACTGCAGCAGCTGCTGGAAGCTCGGTGATGCAGACACAAAATGTGACTTCTGCATTTTACAAGTAACAAAGACGTGGAATTAATAATTAATTACAACATTTCATTTTGGTTAGAAGGTGAAAGTGACAACACCTATGGGTGCTGTAAGGTGCTAGTAGCCTAGTGGGTAACACACTCGCCTGTGAACCAGAAGACCCAGGTTCAAATCCCACTTACTACCATTGTGTCCCTGAGCAAGACACTCCAGGGGGGGGACTGTCCCTGTAAATACTGATTGTAAGTCGCTCTGGATAAGGTCTGGTAAATGCTGTAAATGTAACATAGACTCAACATGAACATGTCCTGCCGTCCCGCTGTCTG
>NW_021629912.1:0-50790 GCF_900700375.1 Denticeps clupeoides
AATGCTCAAAAATCTACAAAGTCGAAAAAAAAAAAATTCCGAAGTAAAAAGGTAAAAAAAAATGACAAAAAATGACAAAAGTCAGAAGAGAAAAAGTGAAAAAAATGACAAAGTCGATAAAAACAGTCAGTTTTGTCAGTTTTTCCACTTTTTTTACTTCTGACTTTTGTTGTTTTTTATATCAGTTTTGTCAGTTATTTCCCTTTTTCACTTCTGACTTTGTTTTTATCTTTGTCATTTTTTCCACTTATTCAACTAAGTTGGAATTGTAAAATGCTCAAAAATCTACTAAGTCGAAAAAAAAAAAAAATCCGAAACTAAAAAGGTTAAAAAATGACAAAAGTCAGAAGAGAAAAAGTGAGAAAAATGACAGTCGAAAAAAAAAACATGTCAGTTTTGTCAGTTTTTTCCACTTTTTTTACTTCTGACTTTTGTTTTTTTTTAACTTTGTCATTTTTTTTCCACTTATTCAACTAAGTTGGAATTGTAAAATGCTCAAAAATCTACAAGTCGAAAAAAAAAAAAAAAAGCCGAAGTAAAAAGGAAAAAAAAAGACAAAAAATGACAAAGGTCAGAAGCGAAAAAGTGAAAAAAAATTACAAAGTCGAAAGAAAACATGTCAGTTTTGTCAGTTTTTCCACTTTTTTTACTTCTGACTTTTGTTGTTTTTTAAATCAGTTTTTGTCATTTTTTTAACCTTTTCACTTCTGACTTTTGTTTTTTTTTACTTTGTCATTTTTTCCACTTATTCAACTAAGTTGGAATTGTAAAATGCTCAAAAATCTACAAAGTCAAAAAAAAAAACAAAAGTCCGAAGTAAAAAGGTTAAAAAATGACAAAAAAATGACAAAAGTCAGAAGAGAAAAAGTGAGAAAAATGACAAAGTCGAAAAAAAAAATGTCAGTTTTGTCAGTTTTTCCACTTTTTTTACTTCTGACTTTTGTTGTTTTTTATATCAGTTTTGTCAGTTATTTCCCTTTTTCACTTCTGACTTTGTTTTTATCTTTGTCATTTTTTCCACTTATTCAACTAAGTTGGAATTGTAAAATGCTCAAAAAGTCTATAAAGTCGAAAAAAAAAAAAAAAGTCCGAAGTAAAAATGTTAAAAAAATGACAAAAAATGACAAAAGTCAGAAGAGAAAAAGTGAAAAAAATGACAAAGTCGAAAAAAAACATGTCAGTTTTGTCAGTTTTTCCACTTTTTTTACTTCTGACTTTTGTTGTTTTTTAAATCAGTTTGTCAGTTATTTCCCTTTTTCACTTCTGACTTGTTTTTTTTTAACTTTGTCGTTTTTTCCACTTATTCACCTAAGTAGGAATTGTAAAATGCTCAAAAATCTACAAAGTCAAAAAAAAAAAATTCCGAAGTAAAAAGGAAAAAAAAATGACAAAAAATGACAAAAGTCAGAAGAGAAAAAGTGAGAAAAATGACAAAGTCGAAAAAAAAACATGTCAGTTTTGTCAGTTTTTCCACGTTTTTTACTTCTGACTTTTGTTGTTTTTTATATCAGTTTTGTCAGTTATTTCCCTTTTTCACTTCTGACTTTGTTTTTATCTTTGTCATTTTTTCCACTTATTCAACTAAGTTGGAATTGTAAAATGCTCAAAAATCTACTAAGTCGAAAAAAAAAAAAAAAATCCGAAGTAAAAAGGTTAAAAAATGACAAAAGTCAGAAGAGAAAAAGTGAGAAAAATGACAGTCGAAAAAAAACATGTCAGTTTTGTCAGTTTTTCCACTTTTTTAACTTCTGACTTTTGTTTTTTTTTTTAACTTTGTCATTTTTTCCACTTATTCAACTAGTTGGAATTGTAAAATGCTCAAAAATCTACAAAGTCGAAAAAAGAAAAAAAAAGTCCGAAGTAAAAAGGAAAAAAAAAGACAAAAAATGACAAAGGTCAGAAGCGAAAAAGTGAAAAAAATTACAAAGTCGAAAGAAAACATGTCAGTTTTGTCAGTTTTTCCAAGTTTTTACTTCTGACTCTTGTTGTTTTTTAAATCAGTTTTGTCAGTTTTTTCCCTTTTTCACTTCTGACTTTTGTTTTTTTTTAACTTTCTCATTTTTTCCACTTATTCAACTAAGTTGGAATTGTAAAATGCTCAAAAATATACAAAGTCGAAAAAAAAAAAAAAGTCAGAAGTAAAAAGGTTAAAAAAATGACAAAAAATGACAAAAGTCAGAAGAGAAAAAGTGAAAAAAATGACAAAGTCGAAAAAAAACATGTCAGTTTTGTCAGTTTTTCCACTTTTTTTACTTCTGACTTTTGTTGTTTTTTAAATCAGTTTTGTCAGTTATTTCCCTTTTTCACTTCTGACTTGTTTTTTTTTTAACTTTGTAATTTTTTCCACTTATTCAACTAAGTTGGAATTGTAAAATGCTCAAAAATCTACAAAGTCGAAAAAAAAAAAAATTCCGAAGTAAAAAGGTTAAAAAATGACAAAAAATGACAAAAGTCAGAAGAGAAAAAGTGAGAAAAATGACAAGTCGAAAAAAAACATGTCAGTTTTGTCAGTTTTTCCACTTTTTTTACTTCTGACTTTTGTTGTTTTTTAAATCAGTTTTGTCATTTATTTCCCTTTTTCACTTCTGACTTGTTTATTTTTTAACTTTGTCATTTTTTCCACTTATTCAACTAAGTTGGAATTGTAAAATGCTCAAAAATCTACAAAGTCGAAAAAAAAAAAAAAATTCCGAAGTAAAAAGGTTAAAAAATGACAAAAAATGACAAAAGTCAGAGGAGAAAAAGTGAGAAAAATGACAGTAGAAAAAAAACATGTCAGTTTTGTCAGTTTTTCCACTTTTTTAACTTCTGACTTTTGTTGTTTTTTAAATCAGTTTTGTCAGTTATGTCCCTTTTCACTTCTGACTTTTGTTTTTTTTTAACTTTGTCATTTTTTCCACTTATTCAACTAAGTTGGAATTGTAAAATGCTCAAAAATCTACAAAGTCGAAAAAAAAAACAAAATTCCGAAGTAAAAAGGTAAAAAAATGACAAAAGTCAGAAGAGAAAAAGTGAGAAAAATGACAGAGTCGAAAAAAAACGTCAGTTTTGTCAGTTTTTCCACTTTTTTTACTTCTGACTTTTGTTGTTTTTAAATCAGTTTTGTCAGTTATTTCCCTTTTTCACTTCTGACTTTTGTTTTTTTTTTACTTTGTCATTTTTTCCACTTATTCAACTAAGTTGGAATTGTAAAATGCTCAAACATCTACAAAGTCGAAAAAAAAAAAAATCCGAAGTAAAAAGGTTAAAAAATGACAAAAAATGACAAAAGTCAGAGGAGAAAAAGTGAGAAAAATGACAGTCGAAAAAAAACATGTCAGTTTTGTCAGTTTTTCCACTTTTTTAACTTCTGACTTTTGTTGTTTTTTAAATCAGTTTTGTCAGTTATTTCCCTTTTTCACTTCTGACTTTTTTTTTTTATAACTTTGTCATTTTTTCCACTTATTCAACTAGTTGGAATTGTAAAATGCTCAAAAATCTACAAAGTCGAAAAAAAAAAAAAAGTCAGAAGTAAAAAGGAAAAAAAAAGACAAAAAATGACAAAGGTCAGAGACGAAAAAGTGAAAAAAATTACAAAGTCGAAAGAAAACATGTCAGTTTTGTCAGTTTTTCCACGTTTTTACTTCTGACTCTTGTTTTTTTTTAAATCAGTTTTGTCAGTTTTTTCCCTTTTTCACTTCTGACTTTTGTTTTTTTTAACTTTGTCATTTTTTCCACTTTTTTTTAACTAAGTTGGAATTGTAAAATGCTCAAAAATCGACAAAGTCGAAAAAAAACAAAAAAAGTCAGAAGTAAAAAGGAAAAAAAAAGACAAAAAATGACAAAGGTCAGAAGCGAAAAAGTGAAAAAAATTACAAAGTCGACAGAAAACATGTCAGTTTTGTCAGTTTTTCCAAGTTTTTACTTCTGACTCTTGTTGTTTTTTAAATCAGTTTTGTCAGTTTTTTCCCTTTTTTCACTTCTGACTTTGTTTTTTTTTAACTTTGTCATTTTTTCCACTTATTCAACTAGTTGGAATTGTAAAATGCTCAAAAATCTACAAAGTCGAAAAAAAAAAAAAAGTCAGAAGTAAAAAGGAAAAAAAAAGACAAAAAATGACAAAGGTCAGAAGCGAAAAAGTGAAAAAAATTACAAAGTCGAAAGAAAACATGTCAGTTTTGTCAGTTTTTCCACGTTTTTACTTCTGACTCTTGTTGTTTTTTAAATCAGTTTTGTCAGTTTTTTCCCTTTTTCACTTCGGACTTTTTTTTTTTTTTAACTTTGTCATTTTTTCCGCTTATTCAACTAAGTTGGAATTGTAAAATGCTCAAAAATCTACAAAGTCGGAAAAAAAAAAAATTTCCGAAGTAAAAAGGTTAAAAAATGACAAAAAATGACAAAAGTCAGAAGAGAAAAAGTGAGAAAAATGACAAAGTCGAAAAAAAACATGTCAGTTTTGTCAGTTTTTCCACTTTTTTTAACTTCTGACTTTTGTTGTTTTTTAAATCAGTTTTGTCAGTTATTTCCCTTTTTCACTTCTGACTTTTGTTTTTTTTTTTACTTTGTCATTTTTTCCACTTATTCACCTAAGTAGGAATTGTAAAATGCTCAAAATCTACAAAGTCGAAAAAAAAAAAATTCTGAAATAAAAAGGTTAAAAAAAATTGACAAAAAATGACAAAAGTCAGAAGAGAAAAAGTGAGAAATATGACAAAGTCGAAAAAAAAACGTCAGTTTTGTCAGTTTTTCCACTTTTTTTACTTCTGACTTTTGTTGTTTTTTAAATCAGTTTTGTCAGTCATTTCCCTTTTTCACTTCTGACTTTTTTTTTTTTTTTAACTTTGTCATTTTTTCCACTTATCCAACTAGTTGGAATTGTAAAATGCTCAAAAATCTACAAAGTCGGAAAAACAAAACAAAAGTCCGAAGTAAAAAGGAAAAAAAAAAGACAAAAAATGACAAAAGTCAGAAGCGAAAAAGTGAAAAAAAATGACAGTCGAAAAAAAACATGTCAGTTTTGTCCGTTTTTCCACGTTTTTACTTCTGACTCTTGTTGTTTTTTAAATCAGTTTTGTCAGTTATTTCCCTTTTTCACTTCGGACTTTTTTTTTTTTTAACTTTGTCATTTTTTCCACTTATTCACCTAAGTAGGAATTGTAAAATGCTCAAAATCTACAAAGTCGAAAAAAAACAAAATTCCGATGTAAAAAGGTTAAAAAAATGACAAAAGTCAGAAGCGAAAAAGTGAGAAAAATGACAAGTCGAAAAAAAACATGTCAGTTTTGTCAGTTTTTCCACTTTTTTTAACTTCTGACTTTTGTTGTTTTTTAAATCAGTTTTGTCAGTTATTTCCCTTTTTCACTTCTGACTTTTTTTTTTATCTTTGTCATTTTTTCCACTTATTCACCTAAGTAGGAATTGTAAAATGCTTAAAAATCTATAAAGTCAAAAAAAAAAAAAGTCCGAAGTAAAAAGGTAAAAAAAATGACAAAAAATGACAAAAGTCAGAAGCGAAAAAGTGAAAAAAATGACAGTCGAAAAAAAACATGTCAGTTTTGTCAGTTTTTCCACTTTTTTTACTTCTGACTTTTGTTGTTTTTTAAATCAGTTTTGTCAGTTATTTCAATTTTTCACTTCTGACTTTTGTTTTTTTTAACTTTGTCATTTTTTCCACTTATTAAACTTACTTGGAATTGTAAAATGCTCTAAAATCTACAAAGTCGAAAAAATAAATAAAATTCCGAAGTAAAAAGGTTAAAAAATGACAAAAAATGACAAAAGTCAGAAGAGAAAAAGTGAAAAAAAATGACAAAGTCGAAAATAAACATGTCAGATTTGTCAGTTTTGTCAGTTTTTCCACTTTTTTTACTTCTGACTTTTAAAAAACAACAAATCAGTTTTTTTTTTAACTTTGTCATTTTTTCCACTTATTAAACTTAGTTGGAATTGTAAAATGCTCAAAAATCTACAAAGTCGAAAAAAAAAAAAAAAGTCCGAAGTAAAAAGGTAAAAAAAATGACAAAAAATGACAAAAGTCACAAGCAAAAAAGTGAAAAAAATGACAAAGTAAAAAAAAAAAAACATGTCAGTTTTTATCAGTTTTTCCACGTTTTTACTTCTGACTCTTGTTGTTTTTTAAATCAGTTTTGTCAGTTATTTCCCTTTTTCACTTCTGACTTTTGTTTTTTTTTGTCATTTTTTTACCTTTTTACTTCTGATTTTTTTTTTTTTTCGACTTTGTAGATTTTTGAGCATTTTACAATTCCAACTTAGGTGAATAAGTAGAAAAAATGACAAAGTTAAAAAATAACAAAAGTCAGAAGTGAAAAAGGGAAATAACTGATAAAACTAATTTAAAAAAACAACAAAAGTCAGAAGTAAAAAAGTGGAAAAACTGACAAAAGTAACATGTTTTTATTCGACTTTGTCATTTTTTTCACTTTTTTGCTTCTGACTTCTGTTATTTTTTGTCATTTTTTAACCTTCTTACTTCTGAATTTTGTTTTTTTTTTCCGACTTTTTAGATTTTTTAACATTTTACGATTCCAACTTAGATGAATAAGTAGAAAAAATGACAATGTTAAAAAAACAAAAGTCAGAAGTTAAAAAAGGGAAATAACTGACAAAACTGATATAAAAAACAACAAAAGTGAGAAGTAAAAAAGTGGAAAAACTGACAAAACTGACATGTTTTTTTTTTCGACTTTGTCATTTTTTCCACTTTTTCGCTTCTGACTTTTGTTATTTTTTGTCATTTTTTAACCTTCTTACTTCTGAATTTTGTTTTTTTTTTCCGACTTTGTAGATTTTTTTTAACATTTTACGATTCCAACTTTGATGAATAAGTGGAAAAAATGACAAAGTAAAAAAAAACTAAAATCAAAAGTGAAAAAGGGAAATAACTGACAAAACTGATTTAAAAAACAACAAAGGCCAGAAGTAGAAAAGTGGAAAAACTGAAAAAACTAAAATGTTTTTTTTCGAATTTGTCATTTTTTATCACTTTCTCGCTTCTGTCTTTTATGTCATTTTTTTAACCTTTTCACTCCTGACTTTTTTTTTTCTCTTGGACTTTATAAATTTTGGAGCATTTTACAATTTTAACTTATGTGAATAAGTATAAAAAATGAAAAAGTAAAAAAAAAAAAACAAAAGTAAGAAGTAAAAAAGGGAGATTTCATTAACTGACAAAACTGATTTAAAAAACAAAAAAAAGTCAGAAGTAAAAAAGTGGAAAACCTGACAAAACTGATGTTTTTCTTTAACTTTCTAATTTTTTTCACATTTTCACTTCTAACTTTTGTTATTTTTTGTCTTTTTTTTTTAACCTTTTCACTTCTGACTATTGTTTTTTTTTGGACTGTAAATTTTTGAGCATTTTACAATTTCAACTTATGTGAATAAGTGGAAAAAATGACAAAGTTAAAGAAAAACAACAAGAGTCAGAAGTAAAAAAGTGGAAAAACTGACAAAACTGACATGTTTTTTTTTTTGGACTGTCATTTTTTTTCACTTTTTTACTTCTGACTTGTGTCATTTTTTGTCATTTTTTTTAACTGACAAAACTGATTTAAAAAACAATAAAAGTCAGAAGTAAAAAAGTGGAAAAACTGACAAAACTGACATGTTTTTTTTTGGACTTTGTCATTTTTTTTCACATTTTCACTTCTGATGTGTCATTTTTTTTTTTCACTTGTGACTAATGTTTTTTTTTACTTTGTAATTTTTTGAGCACTTTACAATTTCAACTTAGGTGAATAAGTGGAAAAAATGACAAAGTAAAAAAAAACAAAAGTCAGAATTGAAAAAGGAAAATAACTGACAAAACTGATTTAAAAAACAACAAAAGTCAGAAGTAAAAAGTGGAAAAACTGACATGTTTTTTTTTTTGGACTAATGTTTGTCTTGTGTTTTAGACACGTGAAACTCAAGAAAGGCAAAGGAGATTTCAATAATTTTTTCTTTATAGATTCTTTATTTACCGAAATATCCTACTGTGTCTTCCTTTTACCTTCAGAGATGGAGGGACCAGGCGAGCAGTACTGGAGGCTCGGAGTATACCAGGTGCAGTGCGAGGTGTAATAAGGGTATTATAAATCATTATAAATCTGCTTGCAGCAGAATCCCAGAATCTCTGTATTTAATCAGCTCAAGGTAATGTTGAGACATGAGAGAAAGTCCAGATGCACACAAATAACTTGTGAAGCATAAGATTGACAGAGTGCTTGGTCTGAATTGTGCTGACTGTCTGGTTCCAGATCTGGATTTTACATGGTAAGTTGGAGAGTAACGGTGCCACGTCTGGGTGCAGCAGGAGCCCCAGCTGGCAGCACTCAGCCTGACAGCAGGGCTCTAACAATGCACAGGTGCTGCTGGGTAGGCATCCGTGGTTGGAGCCCCGTTAGAAGCAACCGACACTGATGCATCGATGTGGATCCTGAACTTTGATTTCAGTTCCTGGCAACCGCCACACGCCTGTTGGTTTGTTTTTCTTGGCTTCCTTTGTTTTGTCCCTCGTGCCTTTTTCTTTTGTGCGTATTAATAAATCCCATTTGCCCAGATGTCCCGTCTCTGCGCTTCCTTCCCCGTCAGCCCGTGGTCGTGACAAACAGAGGTAAAATGTACAATGAGACATTCAAACAAATCCTGTTCAATTTTCTGATATGTATTGGATTTCTTTTCATAAATTATTTGTTGTTCCGGCAGCTCAGGTGGCACTTTATTTTAAAAAATCTATATTCGCCAGATCAAGTAAAGCATACATGTGCATGTTTTTGGTGTTATGTTTTGGTGTTTAATTATCATTATATTCGTGCATTTTCTAAAGATTCTGTTTTTGAATAAAGGGCTGGAAATGAATGCTTTTATTTATTCATAATTTATAAAAAATAATGGACAGATTAATTGATTATTAAAATGATTGTTAGTAGCAGCCATGCTTCTTTATTATCGGAAGATACATCGAACATTAAGACTAACTGTGCTGTAAAACAAGTATTTGCTTTATTAGATATTTCTCCAGATTTATTTGTTTCAAAGCCAAATGGCGTATGATGTAAGCCAGGACTTTATTAGGCATCAGACCAAGTGATGATTATCACCATTTCACAGGGTGAAGAGCAGGAATCCGCTGAAGATGCAGTGATTACTCTCAGTGTTGTAAAGTCGCTGGTTTCCAGGAAGACACAGGTTAACCCAGTCTCCCGCCTCCAGCTGCAGAGTCACGCCGCCGACCAGGTAGGAGACGTGGTGGTCCATGTCGTACTCCCCCAGCAACATGATCCTCTGCTGGTTCCTGTACAGCGCTGTGTACATGGTGCGCGATGAGAGGATGTCCGCCACGGTGAACCTGAAGAAGTAAACGCCCTTCACTGGAGCGGTGAAGAACCCTGCAGAACCATACAGAAAAATTCACTACAGTCAGATCTACTACCATGATGCACCTGTCAGGTTAAACAGGAGACTATCAGTCCCTGTTCACCACCGGACCGAACCACAAACCCTGGTGGACACCAGGGACTCCGCCTTCCAGTCCAAAGACAAAGAGGCTCAATTCTACAGGCCGAGCCAACCAGTCACGGGCCAGTAAGGAGCAAAACGAGCTGATTCAGAGAAGATGAACATGGCTGCCCGCTCCTCACCAACGGTGATGGTTTAAGCCTTTAAACCTGAGCCACACCGTGTGTGGTGTTTCACAAGGACAGTCACTTAACTTTGACAAAGTGCGTTAAGAGGCTGGCACTGAGGTGTTTAAAGAATGTGACTCCCACTGACACCATGACTATGAGAAGATGCTTAGCACCTGTATTACTGCTGTAGGTGTTTCCAACATTGGTGATGATGTTCCTGAAGACCAAGTTCAGTTCGGAAGGTCCTGCTTGTACATACTCAGTATTAAATGTCAAAGCTGCTGAAAAGGCCACTTTGCCTCCTGTAAAGTGGAACAGAACCAAAAAAACATCACTGCTGATATTCAACTTTACAAAAAGACAAAAACATAATCATCTGATATGTAAGTAATTCTATTGATTTACATAGAACGATGACTAGAAAGTAACTTATATCCCAAATAAAAGGCACATCATATTTAAGGATATGACCCAATACTCATCATGTACAAATAAACCGATCTTTCATCACGATTACAATATGTATTCAGTATATAGCAATAATAATGTCATTTACCTGCATTCATGTTGTTCAGTTTCTCCACTTTGGTCTCCACTGATGTTAGTCTGCTCTTCAGTCCTCCAATCTCTGCATTCAGAGCAGAAAATATTAAAACCACAGTTCATCACATGATACCTGAGTTCTTCTGCTGCAGATCTTCTACTTGGTTCTTGACAGCTTTCAGCTCTGCTGCTTGTTCTGATGTAGGTGGAACACAAAAAATGCGCCAAATCTTCACCAAGAAAATATGATTAGAGATCATTTCAATCCAGCACCTGCATTCTGATGAGTAAGGTTCTCCACGTTCTGCTCATTGTCATCCATTTGGATCTTTAGAGCCGTCAGCTCTGCCACAAGTGCTGCATTAATGAAGGAATAATTCAGTACTTTATGGTAGATTATGGTATGGCTTATTTCTATAGGAGATTAAAGAGTTTTTATGACAGGATGGTCGCATATAACAGTAAATTTATATGGCTGTATATGGCAGTTTATGGCGGTATATAATAATTTATGGATGATTATGGTTGCATATAACAGTTAATTTATATGGCTGTATATAATAGTTTATGGCGGTATATGAATGTACATGACTGTATGTATGGATGTATAACAATGTATATTGATGAGATGTCGCTGATTGTTCCCATGCTCAGAATTACTGTAAAAAATTAAATGGTCACTCTTGTAAGCAGCTTGGATGTGAACGTTGGACTGTCTGTTCTGCATTACCTGCATTTTCCATCTTCAGATTCTCCAGGTCTTTCTGTACGTCGGACAGGACAGCATCTTGCGCTTATATACAAAATAATACAGATGTCTGTTATTCTAAATTATATCTACTCATGCACTCTATTACATGTAGAGAATTGAATTAATGTACTGTTATTATAACCTAAACTAATCATAACCAATGAATAATAATTCACTGTTTATGTTATTTATACAGTAATTACATGGAATTAATACTATGTGTGATTAAATAATACTATTTGTATAGTATATTTTACACTATAATATTTGTCAAATGTCATTTATGCACCTGCATTCTCCTTCTTCATGTTCTCCACTTCATCCTTCATGGTCTTTATCTCCACATCTTGAGCTAAATAATGTAATAATGTAAATGTAAATAAGCTAAATACCAACATTAAAGTCTGTGAATGATGTTCATACTGGTCTCAGTGTTGTTGAATTAATATTGCACATTTAGAAGATGTGATTACCAGCGTTTTCTCTCTCCAGAACTTTGAAATCCAGCCTCAGATCTAGCACCATGTCTTCAGGGTCCTTTAGGTTGGTCTTCACGTTCTCCAACTGGACTTCCTGAGCCAGCATCGTGTCCAGCAGGTAGTGGACCATGTTCCTCAGGTACTGCAGCTCAGCGTTGATGTCCTGCACAGGAATTTCTTTTTTTGTATTTAGAGGGTTGCTCTGGTTCAGAGAAAGAGCTCTAAATGTGGAGAACAGCAGGAACAGCAAGGAGATGATGACCCTCATCTTCAACACAATCAGGTCAGCTTTCCACTCATCTAGACTCTTCTCCGTCTTGGCCCCTCGGTTGTGGAATGAACTTCCCCTTTAGGTCAGAACAGCTCAGTCACTGAGCACCTTCAAACGGCAGCTCAAGACCTTCCTCTTTAGAGAAGATTTAGATGAACTTGTGACCTTCTTCTTGTCTTCTGTACAGAATCTACAACAGAGTGAATAAAAAGATTGTATTCATAGTTGGGGGTCCTAGTGAACCAGAACTGACCACTTCATCCATGGTAACATGGAAGCACGTTGTAAGTCGCTCTGGTTAAGGACGTCTGCCAAACGCCTTAAATGTAAATGTAAGCGGCCTCCTTTTTTTATAAAGCCGAACTTATTCATTATTTACATTTAAGGCATTTGGCAGACGGCCGTATCCAGAGCCACTTACAACGTGCTTTCAAGTTACCATGGATGAAGAGATCAATTCCGGTTCACTAGGACCCCCAACTATGAATACAATCTTTTTATTCACTCTGTTCTAGTTTCTATACAGAAGTCAGACGAGAAGAAGGTTACAAGTTCATCTAAATCTTCTCTAAAGAGGAAGGTGTTGAGCTGCCGTGTGAAGGTGCTCAGTGACTGAGCTGGAAGTTCATTCCACCACCGAGGGGCCAAGACGGAGAAGAGTCTAGATGAGCGTCTTCCTTTTACCTTCAGAGATGGAGGGACCAGGCGAGCAGTACTGGAGGCTCGGAGTATACCAGGTGCAGTGCGAGGTGTAATAAGGGCTGTGAGGTAGGATGGTGCTACTCCATGTTTGGCTTTGTAGGCCAGCATCAGTATTTAGAACCTGATGCGTGCAGCTACTGGGAGCCGGTGGAGGGAACGTAGCAGAGGGGCGGTGTGGAGAACTTGGGAAGGTTGAACATCAGTCGTGCTGCTTCGTCCTGTATGAGTTGTAGAGGTCGGATGGTACATAGAGGTAGATTCTTGTTTACTGCCACTTTCGCTTTTTAATCATTATTATTGGTGTGTTTTACACTTGGCCAACACACTCGCGTCTGAACCAGAAGAGCACCAAGTTCCAGGTTCAAACTCCACTTACTACCATCGTGTCCCTCTGTCCCCAGGGGGACTGTCCCCGTCACTACTGAATGTAAATGTGTTGTTACGGAACACGTAAAATAATATAGTTGTATATAATCCAAGTGAAATATAGTACATGGTGAACTATACAACATGGTTTTTAATGTTTGTCTTGTGTTTTGGACGTGTGAAGCTCAAGAAAGTCAAAGGAGATTTCATTCATCTTTTCTATATAGATTCTTTATTTGCATTTTGTAATAACGCTCATGTTACGCTCGCCTTTGCGATGTCCGCATAGCTGCGTCCTGTTCACCAGCCTCCCAGATCAACCTGGACAGCCTGGTCCTTGTACTGTTTTCTTTTCTCCACGTCTCCTTGTGAAGCTTCTCGAAGATGCTGCAGTGCTGCTCTCATGTATGCGGTCTGCTCGAGTTGCCCACACAGTTCCTTCTGCCTTCTGAGGAGGACCTTCAGGGTTTCCTCAATCTCCTGCCTCTTGCTTGTATTGTTTAAGTCCTGGAAACGTTTTTCCAGTTCGTTCCTGGTAGATGTTTCTTCAAAGAGCACTTTTTCAAGTTCTTCTCGTGCTCTGTGCTCATGGTCACGTTCGGCTGTCATCATCTCGAGTTCCTTTTTCATTTGCTGGAGCGTCTCCTCGTGGAGACTGTCTTTGCTCTCCAGCTGATGACGGAACTTTGTCTCTGTCTCCAGGAGAAGCCTCTCTGCCTCTTTCCTGCTTTCTCTTTTTGCTTCAAGCTCTTTTTCAGCTTTCTCTCTCCTGCTCTGCTCATCTGTCATTTGACTTCTCAGCGTTTCCTGCTCCTTCTTCTCGTTCTGCAGCGTCTCTTCATAAAGAGCCTGCATGCTCCCCAGCTGCGTATGGAGCTGTGTCTCCATCTCCATCTGCTTTCCAGTTTCTCTCACGTTACAGAAACGCCTTTCTGCTTCTTCTCTGTTGTGTCTCTCCACGTTCAGCTGTGCTTCAAGCTCCTCACATTGCAGCCGTTCCAGATCTTGTTCTTCTCTCAGTCTTTCTTTTACTTCATTCTCAGCCTCCTGGATGGCAATTTGCCTCAGCTCTTCACGCCAAGCCAGGCTGTTCTGTGTCGTGTCACGAATAGCCATCTCCAGATTATTATTAGAGGCCATGAACATCTCCTCCACTTCTTTACGATGACCGGGATCCCTTTCCAGGAATGTCTCCGTCACCGCCTCGAGTGTGCCGAGCTGTTCCCCGAACACCTCAACCTGACCCATCTGAGCTGATTTCAGATCGGTCATTTTGGGCTCAACGGAAACGTCCTTCTTGAAGAAGCGACGCTTGGTCCACCTAACAAACTTCTTCCACGCCTTCATTTCTCTACCACTATACTGAACTCTCGTAAATCTGAAATAATTAAGCTCTTCACGGCTCACCTCTTAAATAGAGCGAAGCTGATGATGTCACTTTTTTTTCAGCCAATCAGATGGAGGAACAAGATCTTAAGAACATTGTGATTGGCTGGTTTCACTCAGCTGATTACGCTACAGAACAAGAGCTCAGAAACATTGTGATTGGCTGAAAAAATGATATCAGCCAATCACATTAATTCTGGGCTCTTGTTCTTGCTGAAAAAAAAGTGCCTCTCTGGACAGTGAATCAGGAGGAAACCCACACCGAGACAGAAGAACATGTAAACTCCACACACACAAGGTGCTGTCAACGCTATTTGTGCCAAATCAAATTACTGCCACTTTCACTTTTTAATCATTATTATTGGTGTGTTTTACACTTGGCTAACACGCTCGCGTCTGAACCGGAAGAGCACAAAGTTACAGGTTCAAACCCCACTTACTACCATCGTGTCCCTCTGTCCCCAGGGGGACTGTCCCCGTCACTACTGAATGTAAATGTGTTGTTACGGAACAAGTAAAATAATATAGTTGTATATATTCCAAGTGAAATATAGTACACAGTCAGTAAAAACATTTGTTTTGCACGTCATTAGTGTGAACATGGACACGCCCCCTACACAAATGGGCCAATCGGATACCAGTACAACTTTGATTCTACATTTTATTATTAGATCATTTGTACCGTGATATAAAATTATTTTTTTTAATGTTTGTCTTGTGTTTTAGACGTGTCAGAAAGACTTTGGGCGGAACCAGATTTGTTTAGTTGTTTCTATCTGGTCCGGTTAGAGTGTGACACCTAATGAGCCACGCGTATTTTTCACATGTAAATGTGTGCGTTCATGACGGAAAGTAAGTGCTGAGGAGTGTTGTTCACACTCGTGTGTTCGATTCGTTTATCCTTTCATACTGTTTTATATGCAGAGAGAGAGTTTGTAATGTTTGGGAATTATTTAATTCTTATGCTAATTTCCGCCTGCTATTAGCGCTAAGCTAACGGGGTTCAATAATTTTCCTGTGTTTTAGCTGCCTATATTTATATTCTAGGTAAAATGTTCTAGTGCTGGTTAGCTGCTTATGTAGGATTGTATTGTCTGTTTCATGTTAGATTACTGTAAGCAGTGTTATTAATCAGTGTTGTGTATCATATCATGTTCTGTGGAGTGTTTGCTTATGTATGCTTTCTGTGTTTCTTGTAGACCACACACACACACAGACACACACATACTTCGTTAATAAATAAGATAATTGATAAGCTGGCCTCCAGGCTCCTGATTCTCTGACCGGAATCAGATCCTATTGTCGCTTCACCAGTGTAACACGTCGTGGGAGTGGTAGAATCTACACGACAAGATGTGTGAAACTCAAGAAAGGCAAAGGAGATTTCATTCATTTTTTCTTTATAGATTCTTTATTTACCGAAATATCCTACTGTGTCTTCCTTTTACCTTCAGAGATGGAGGGACCAGGCGAGCAGTACTGGAGGCTCGGAGTATACCAGGTGCAGTGCGAGGTGTAATAAGGGTATTATAAATCATTATAAATCTGCTTGGCAGCAGAATCCCAGAATCTCTGTATTTAATCAGCTCAAGGTAATGTTGAGACGTGAGAGAAAGAAAGTCCAGATGCACACAAATAACTTGTGAAGCATAAGATTGACAGAGTGCTTGGTCTGAATTGTGCTGACTGTCTGGTTCCAGTTCTGGATTTTACATGGTAAACACATGTTGGAGAGTAACGGTGCCACGTCTGGGTGCAGCAGGAGCCCCAGCTGGCAGCACTCAGCCTGACAGCAGGGCTCTAACCATGGACAGGTGCTGCTGGGTAGGCATCCGTGGTTGGAGCCCTGTTAGAAGGAACCGACACTGATGCATCGATGTGGATCCTGAACTTTGATTTCAGTTCCTGGCAACCGCCACACGCCTGTTGGTTTGTTTTTCTTGGCTTCCTTTGTCTTTATTTGCATTTGCCTTTGTCTTTTGTGCGTATTAATAAATCCCATTTGCCCAGATGTCCCGTCTCTGCGCTTCCTTCCCCCGTCAGCCCGAGGTCGTGACAAACAGAGGTAAAATGTACAATGAGACAAGTTCTGACATTCAAACAAATCCTGTTCAATTTTCTGATATGTATTGTATTTCTTTTCATAAATTATTTGTTGTTCCGGCAGCTCAGGTGGCACTTTATTTTAAAAAGTCTATATTCGCCAGATCAAGTAAAGCATACATGTGCATGTTTTTGGTGTTATGTTTTGGTGTTTAATTATCATTATATTCGTGCATTTTCTAAAGATTCTGTTTTTGAATAAAGGGTTGGAAATGAATGCTTTTATTTATTCATAATTTATAAAAAATAATCGACAGATTAATTGATTATTAAAATGATTGTTAGTAGCAGCCATGCTTCTTTATTATCGGAAGATACATCGAACATTAAGACTAACTGTGCTGTAAAACAAGTATTTGCTTTATTAGATATTTCTCCAGATGTATTTGTTTTAAAGCCAAATGGCGTATGATGTAAGCCAGGACTTTATTAGGCATCAGACCAAGTGATGATTATCACCATTTCACAGGGTGAAGAGCAGGAATCCGCTGAAGATGCAGTGATTACTCTCAGTGTTGTAAAGTCGCTGGTTTCCAGGAAGACGCAGGTTAACCCAGTCTCCCGCCTCCAGCTGCAGAGTCACGCCGCCGACCAGGTAGGAGACGTGGTGGTCCATGTCGTACTCCCCCAGCAACATGATCCTCTGCTGGTTCCTGTACAGCGCTGTGTACATGGTGCGCGATGAGAGGATGTCCGCCACGGTGAACCTGAAGAAGTAAACGCCCTTCACTGGAGCGGTGAAGAACCCTGCAGAACCATACAGAAAAATTCACTACAGTCAGATCTACTACCATGATGCACCTGTCAGGTTAAACAGGAGACTATCAGTCCCTGTTCATCACCAGACCGAACCACAAACCCTGGTGGACGCCAGGGACTCCGCCTTCCAGTCCAAAGACAAAGAGGCTCAATTCTACAGGCCGAGCCAACCAGTCACGGGCCAGTAAGGAGCAAAACGAGCTGATGCAGAGAAGATGAACATGGCTGCCCGCTCCTCACCAACGGTGATGGTTTAAGCCTTTAAACCTGAGCCACACCGTGTGTGGTGTTTCACAAGGACAGACACTTAACTTTGACAAAGTGTGTTAAGAGGCTGGCACTGAGGTGTTTAAAGAATGTGACTCCCACTGACACCATGACTATGAGAAGATGCTGAGCACCTGTATTACTGCTGTAGGCGTTTCCAACATTGGTGATGATGTTCCTGAAGACCAAGTTCAGTTCGGAAGGTCCTGCTTGTACATACTCAGTATTAAATGTCAAAGCTGCTGAAAAGGCCACTTTGCCTCCTGTAAAGTGGAACAGAACCAAAAAAACATCACTGCTGATATTCAACTTTACAAAAAGACAAAAACATAATCATCCGATATGTAAGTAATTCTATTGATTTACATAGAATGATGACTAGAAAGTAACTTATATCCCAAATAAAAGGCACATCATATTTAAGGATATGACCCAATACTCATCATGTACAAATAAACCGATCTTTCATCACGATTACAATATGTATTCAGTATATAGCAATAATAATGTCATTTACCTGCATTCATGTTGTTCAGTTTCTCCACTTTGGTCTCCACTGATGTTAGTCTGCTCTTCAGTCCTCCAATCTCTGCATTCAGAGCAGAAAATATTAAAATCACAGTTCATCACATGATACCTGAGTTCTTCTGCTGCAGATCTTCTACTTGGTTCTTGACAGCTTTCAGCTCTGCTGCTTGTTCTGATGTTGGTGGAACACAAAAAATGAGCCAAATCTTCACCAAGAAAATATGATTAGAGATCATTTCAATCCAGCACCTGCATTCTGATGAGTCAGGTTCTCCACGTTCTGCTCATTGTCATCCATTTGGATCTTTAGAGCCGTCAGCTCTGCCACAAGTGCTGCAATAATGAAGGAATAATTCAGTACTTTATGGTAGATTATGGTATGGCTTATTTCTATAGGAGATTAAAGAGTTTTTATGACAGGATGGTTGCATATAACAGTAAATTTATATGGCTGTATATGGCAGTTTATGGCGGTATATAATAATTTATGGATGATTATGGTTGCATATAACAGTTAATTTATATGGCTGTATATGGCAGTTTATGGCGGTATATGAATGTACATGACTGTATGTATGGATGTATAACAATGTATATTGATGAGATGTCGCTGATTGTTCCCATTCTCAGAATTACTGTAAAAAATTAAATGGTCACTCTTGTAAGCAGCTTGGATGTGAACGTTGGACTGTCTGTTCTGCATTACCTGCATTTTCCATCTTCAGATTCTCCAGGTCTTTCTGTACGTCGGACAGGACAGCATCTTGCGCTTATATACAAAATAATACAGATGTCTGTTATTCTAAATTATATCTACTCATGCACTCTATTACATGTAGAGAATTGAATTAATGTACTGTTATTCTAACCTAAACTAATCATAACCAATGAATAATAATTCACTGTTTATGTTATTTATACAGTAATTACATGGAATTAATACTAAGTGTAATTAAATAATACTATTTGTATAGTATATTTTACACTATAATATTTGTCAAATGTCATTTATGCACCTGCATTCTCCTTCTTCATGTTCTCCACTTCATCCTTCATGGTCTTTATCTCCACATCTTGAGCTAAATAATGTAAATGTAAATGAGCTAAATACCAACATTAAAGTCTGTGAATGATGTTCATACTGGTCTCAGTGTTGTTGAATTAATATTGCACATTTAGAAGATTACCAGCGTTTTCTCTCTCCAGAACTTTGAAATCCAGCCTCAGATCCAGCGCCATGTCTTCAGGGTCCTTTAGGTTGGTCTTCACGTTCTCCAACTGGACTTCCTGAGCCAGCATCGTGTCCCGCAGGTAGTGGACCATGTTCCTCAGGTACTGCAGCTCAGCGTTGATGTCCTGCACAGGAATTTCTTTTTTTGTATTTAGAGGGTTGCTCTGGTTCAGAGAATGAGCTCTAAATGTGGAGAACAGCAGGAACAGCAAGGAGATGATGACCCTCATCTTCAACACAATCAGGTCAGCTTTCCACTCATCTAGACTCTTCTCCGTCTTGGCCCATCGGTTGTGGAATGAACTTCCCCTTTAGGTCAGAACAGCTCAGTCACTGAGCACCTTCAAACGGCAGCTCAAGACCTTCCTCTTTAGAGAAGATTTAGATGAACTTGTGACCTTCTTCTTGTCTTCTGTACAGAATTTACAACAGAGTGAATAAAAAGATTGTATTCATAGTTGGGGGTCCTAGTGAACCAGAACTGACCACTTCATCCATGGTAACATGGAAGCAAGTTGTAAGTCGCTCTGGTTAAGGACGTCTGCCAAACGCCTTAAATGTAAATGTAAGCGGCCTCCTTTTTTTATAAAGCCGAACTTATTCATTATTTACATTTAAGGCATTTGGCAGACGGCCGTATCCAGAGCCACTTACAACGTGCTTTCAAGTTACCATGGATGAAGAGATCAATTCCGGTTCACTAGGACCCCCAACTATGAATACAATCTTTTTATTCACTCTGTTCTAGTTTCTATACAGAAGTCAGACGAGAAGAAGGTTACAAGTTCATCTAAATCTTCTCTAAAGAGGAAGGTCTTGAGCTGCCGTGTGAAGGTGCTCAGTGACTGAGCTGGAAGTTCATTCCACCACCGAGGGGCCAAGACGGAGAAGGGTCTAGATGAGCGTCTTCCTTTTACCTTCAGAGATGGAGGGACCAGGCGAGCAGTACTGGAGGCTTGGAGTATACCAGGTGCAGTGCGAGGTGTAATAAGGGCTGTGAGGTAGGATGGTGCTACTCCATGTTTGGCTTTGTAGGCCAGCATCAGTATTTAGAACCTGATGCGTGCAGCTACTGGGAGCCGGTGGAGGGAACGTAGCAGAGGGGCGGTGTGGAGAACTTGGGAAGGTTGAACATCAGTCGTGCTGCTTCGTCCTGTATGAGTTGTAGAGGTCGGATGGTACATAGAGGTAGATTCTTGTTTACTGCCACTTTCACTTTTTAATCATTATTATTGGTGTGTTTTACACTTGGCCAACACACTCGCGTCTGAACCAGAAGAGCACCAAGTTCCAGGTTCAAACCCCATCGTGTCCCTCTGTCCCCAGGGGGACTGTCCCCGTCACTACTGAATGTAAATGTGTTGTTACGGAACACGTAAAATAATATAGTTGTATATAATCCAAGTGAAATATAGTACATGGTGAACTATACAACATGGTTTTTAATGTTTGTCTTGTGTTTTGGACGTGTGAAGCTCAAGAAAGTCAAAGGAGATTTCATTCATCTTTTCTATATAGATTCTTTATTTGCATTTTGTAATAACGCTCATGTTACGCTCGCCTTTGCGATGTCCGCATAGCTGCGTCCTGTTCACCAGCCTCCCAGATCAACCTGGACAGCCTGGTCCTTGTACTGTTTTCTTTTCTCCACGTCTCCTTGTGAAGCTTCTCGAAGATGCTCCAGTGCTGCTCTCATGTCCGCTGTCTGCTCGAGTTGCCCACACAGTTCCTTCTCCCTTCTGAGGAGGACCTTCAGGGTTTCCTCAATCTCCTGCCTCTTGCTTGTATTGTTTAAGTCCTGGAAACGTTGTCGCACTTGGTGGAGTCGATGTTGTGGAGGGCGATGAGCAGCTCGCCGGGGGTCAGCGGAGACATGGAGGAGCTGCCTTCACCTGCAGGAACACACACATCTCAGCGCCGAGCTGCACAGAAGATGCTGGGGACAGCAGGACGAAACGCCAGCTTACTGTGCTGGGTGCCGAGGAGCCGGTTGAAGACCTCCTTCACCACGATGGGGTTCAGTCCTGGAACCAGCCGGCTGCTCCGGATTAAAAAGACGGTGTGGGACGAGGAGACGGACCTGCGTTAGGACCGGACCCCCCGGAATAATGACCAGGCTGGATTTTAATTTCAGAACTTTATTTAAAACGCTGCTGTGTTGTACACTGTAACAAGAATAATGTGAAATCTACAGAAACTAGCTGGAAGTTTTACCAAGTAAGTTGCTGTAGAACATTCTACAGTATGCTTACTGTAAATTGAATCACAGTACCTACAAAATACTGTAATTGTTATTACAGCAATGATCTGAATACTGTAATCATTGTTACAGTAGTAAGCACAGACTGTATTTGCAATCACAGTAATAAAGTGCTGTATATTTCATTACAGCACATATTAGGCTACTGCAATATGCATGACTGCATTATTTGTTATAATAAGTAATTTATAAAATATTGTTATAAAATAAAAATTATAGCATACAATACAATGAAGATGCGTTTTTTGTCGCAAAACATTTCATTTATTTTTTTAAAGCAGTTTACAAAAAGTTTTACTTTGTAAAAAACACTTATTTTCCCAAACAACCCTTTCTCTTCAGGTAAACCAATTTAAACACCAAGGCCAAGAATTATTTTGTAACACTTCAATGCTTATAGAGATAATTAAAACAAAATACTTTTTTGTACTTTTTACATTTCCCTTTTCAGACATTGGTTTGTATGTGCAGTCACTGTATCCTGTAAAGTTAATTGATAATATAATAAAATTAACAATAAAACACACAAAAGCATCACCATATAGACAACTATCACATATTTCAGGTTTGTATGTGCAGTCACTGTATCCTGTAAAGTTAATTGATAATATAATAAAATTAACAATAAAACACACAAAAGCATCACCATATAGACAACTATCACATATTTCAGGTTTTGTTTTTTGTTTGTTTGTTTTTTACAAATACAAAAATTCCAAGTAAGTAAAATGTTCAGTTAAAAGAAGAATTGTAGAAAAATGCATTTGTATGAAAACATTTCAATATTCAACCAATAAACTGTTCAAGACTGACTTTACTGGTCCCAATGACATATATGATTCCTGCGCCGTTTCTTCCTATACTGAATATGTCTTCTAGCGCTGGAATCTTCTTCCCTGAAGTGGAAGGACAAAGAGGCATTAGTTACTAATGTAGAGTAGAAATGCAAAGGCAGCATTAATCCACACTATTGGCTCTATGACAATTTTTTGAGACTCCCTACTTCCCATTGGAAACGTTTGGAAATGTTTCTATTACTACATGAAGGTGCAGTAGCCTAGTAAAATACACTACACACACATGCACAGTTTTACATATAGAAACACACAAACAAGAGGGCATCTGTAAGACACTGCCCTGTACAGTGAATAAGTGTAGCCAACCCTGGTCCTTGAGGGCCACTGTCCTCCTGCTCATTTTCCAACCATCACTGCACTTACAGCTTCTGAATGCCTGGATCAGGTGTGTTCAGTCAATCAGTGGGTAGAATAGTTGTAAAACTAGCAGGATAGTGGCCCTGGAGGATCAAGGTTGTCTATCCCTGCTGTAGAGTATTTTATTTCTGCAAAGTTTAAATAAATATAAATTAACAGTCTCACCTGATATCAATTGTTCTGCCAGTCATACTCGATAAAGCCTCTGATAAACGATGCCACGTGTGGATTGAGGGATTCATTTTTTCGTTGCACCATCCTGCCAGTCCTTCTGCTCAGCTGGACCTTGGAAGAACACTTGCTTTGCTCAGGATTTATCCTGACAATAAATCTGTAAATTCATAAGATGCCATATATTACCCCAGGAGAAAAAACTTACAAAGATTTGGTCCAATATAGTGATATTTGCTGATCCATGTGAGGGTAATAAATTATTGAAGTTTGGTACATTAACCTCTCACACTTGTAATTTTGTGAATACTTTCTGTGCTACTTCCGATTCTTTAATATACCATAGAATGCAGAACTATTTTCTACTTTGTTTCACTACTCAGCAGCTGTCCGGACCCATATTCAACATATAGGGGAAATATATTGGCAGTGCTAAAGCAGAAAATTGTTCCACCAGAGTGTTGAGGACAAATGTTGGTTTCAGATATCCTTCACAGCAAATTTGTAGCTTTGTAGTGCATCTCAAAATGTATCTGTATTTATCCATACATTTTCCAGTGTCTCCTTAAACATCACAGAAGAGCTGGAGCCATTTCTAGCTGTCATTGGGAAAGAGGCAGGGTACACCCTGGACAAGTTGGCGATTACAAAGATGACATACAGATGCATACAAACATTCACGCTCACACCTATGGGCAATTTAATTTCAAGAATGTTAGAGCAATACACTCCAGTAAAGCTCTTGTTCTCACAACAGGAAAGGAACAGATCTGTTGATGTATTACACTAATGGATCAGCAAGTACCAATATATGGGTAAAAATATAAAAATAACAAATTGGTTATTTATAATATAACTGAGGATTGTCCCTGCAAAGAAATATCATTCTTTGCATTTGAAAGACATACTGATTACAGTATGTAGTTGAACTGACTGTTTGGCTGGTGTTTGCTACAGATTCATATCCTGAAAAAAAAGTATGTGACAGACTTAAACATGTAAAGCCAAAATCAATAATGTGTCAAAATGTATTCACTAGTTGGAAATGACACTCCTGTGTCCTCAGGTTAGATGATCGAAGTCCAAAAATGCAGCGTCTTACCTGTTGCAGTGTCCTGTGTCGCCTAGGTCGGTTTCCGTTGACAATACCAACGGTTGCTAGCGAAGAAGAAAACAATTGTCAAGCTAATTAGCTGTAGCTAGCTAACAGACCAAGAAGCAACACTACAGGCATAAGTGCACACAATTGCAAATAAACATCTATCATGTGATGCTTCCCCTGAACCAGACTTACGAGACCAGATAGCACATAATAATGTATAATTATTTTGGAGCTCAGAAGATATGCGGCGTCTTACCTGTTGCAGTGTCCTGTGTCGCCTAGGTCGGTTTCCGTTGACAATACCAACGGTTGCTAGCGAAGAAGAAAACAATTGTCAAGCTAATTAGCTGTAGCTAGCTAACAGACCGACAAGCAATACTTGAAAAAATTAACATTTAGCTAAATTAGTGCTAGTGTGCCGGAGTTAAATGGTTACACTAGATTTATAAATGTATTTCTTCTTTTTTTGTGTCTTTTATTTTCTTATTTTCTAAAGACTTTTATTTTGTTTACCTGTATTCTGATGTGGGTAAGGGAATTATAATGATAATCCGGGTGTTTGTTTAATTGTAGAATGTTAAAATGTGTTAATGTTTCTGGTTATGTCAAATATGTTTCTGTATTTTTGTTTGTTCAATTTATGATTATTATAAAAAGTTATGTGGGTTCTAAAACTTTGATCACCCCCGAAAAGTGGTTGGATGCGGCCGTGCCCTTGGGTTAGTGGGTTGGAGACCCGGTTTAGTCCTCTTAGACACATGGCATGAGCTGTGAGAGAGAGAGGTGCAGAGAGATGCGAGTTGTGACGCGATGTTCTGGCGTGACCTTGCTTTTATACAGAATACACTTTGCACAGAAAATTTCTTGGGTGTCAGCTCGTCAATTACGGTTCAAGAAAAGAAATAAAAAAATTACACAACGCGGAAGAAGGACCGCTACACTAGGTTAAGCTAATACACGTACTGATGCAAAAAACAATGAGTTGATTTACCTTTCTGAAGTCAAAGGACGAGGATCTTCTTTCATGAAAATAATGCGAAGCTGGCCATCAGCACTTCATTTCTTAATATTGAGGATGTAAAATTCATGAAATATATCCTAGAAATATGATTTCTGTGTTCTGAATAACTGAAAGATGAGAAATATGAAAATTCCCGCTCAAAATTATTGTATTATGATATACCGCAATATGGTTTTACTGTAAAACAACAGCCGCCCAGGAATTTAAACCATGATGCTTTGCAAATCTACAGCAACATGCTGTATACAGGTTCTACAGTAAGGATTTGTTCATTATACAGTAATAATGCTGTGAAAACTACAGAAATGTGTTACAGTGTCATGTGTCTCGTGTGTCTTCACCGTTTATTTACCGTGCGTTAACTAAACTTCGGCATGAACGTCAATCTTGTGTTTCGGTCGCTAGTAAAAGTTTTCATGTGAACGTCAGTCTTCGTCCTCGTCCTCCTGCGGCGTGGGGTCCGCCTCCTCGGTCACCTCCGGCCCGCCGGGGAAGTCGCGCTGGGGGTCGGGGGGCAGCGCCGGCGAGAAGGCCGCGTCGCTCTTCACGCCCCAGCCGATGTAAACGTTCTCGAACTTCCTGCGGGGAGACCGGGACGCGGTGATGACGGGCGACGGCCACGGCGAAGCGGGGGACGAGGGCGGAGGACAGCCGGGAGCTCCACGGTGGCAGCCGGTCGATTTCTACACCAAACGCAGAAACGTGGCGCGTTACCGTGGTTACGGAGGAGGAGGCGGACCGGCGGCATCTCGCACGCTCACCTGCGTCTTCAGACAGCGGGGTGAAGAGGGCGGGTCCTTCCTCCCGTTCCGGCTCCTCCTCTTCATCTTCATCAGGTTCCACCGCCGGGTTCACCCACACGCAGCGGCCTTAGACGAACCGCAGTATCAGCGGCGGGTTCTAGAAGGTCCGAGGTGACGGTTAAATACGAAGGACGGACCTGAGTCAGGATGTGCGGGACGTGGTGCACCCAGGAGCGCCTTCCCTTCTCTGTCCTGGCGTCCATCACCTGTCTGTTTCTTCTTCTTTTTTCCCGCGTCGTCACTCATCATCTCGTCATCTGACCTCACGCGCTAATCTCGCGAGAACTGCCACCTTCAGTACCTGTAGTAGCTACTGCAGGCGGCACTTATCGCGACATTAGCGACACAACTCTTGATTATTTTTTTTAAATAACGCAGATTAAAATACGGGAGATTTACGGGAAAATACTAATCCGGAAGGACGGCAGGAAAGAACGGGCCAAAACGGGATACTTGACAGGTATGCCCTGGGGACACAGTCAGGGTTAAGCGTCCCGCTCAGAGACACGATGGTAGTAAGTGGGGTTTGAACCTGTAACTTTGTGCTCTTCCGGTTCAGACGCGAGCGTGTTAGCCAAGTGTAAAACACACCAATAATAATGATTAAAAAGTGAAAGTGGCAGTAATTTGATTTGGCACAAATAGCGTTGACAGCACCTTGTGTGTGTGGAGTTTACATGTTCTTCTGTCTCGGTGTGGGTTTCCTCCTGATTCACTGTCCAGAGAGGCACTTTTTTTTCAGCAAGAACAAGAGCCCAGAATTAATGTGATTGGCTGATATCATTTTTTTCAGCCAATCACAATGTTTCTGAGCTCTTGTTCTGTAGCGTAATCAGCTGAGTGAAACCAGCCAATCACAATGTTCTTAAGATCTTGTTCCTCCATCTGATTGGCTGAAAAAAAAGTGACATCATCAGCTTCGCTCTATTTAAGAGGTGAGCCGTGAAGAGCTTAATCATTTCAGATTTACGAGAGTTCAGTATAGTGGTAGAGAAATGAAGGCGTGGAAGAAGTTTGTTAGGTGGACCAAGCGTCGCTTCTTCAAGAAGGACGTTTCCGTTGAGCCCAAAATGACCGATCTGAAATCAGCTCAGATGGGTCAGGTTGAGGTGTTCGGGGAACAGCTCGGCACACTCGAGGCGGTGACGGAGTCATTCCTGGAAAGGGATCCCGGTCATCGTAAAGAAGTGGAGGAGATGTTCATGGCCTCTAATAATAATCTGGAGATGGCTATTCGTGACACGACACAGAACAGCCTGGCTTGGCGTGAAGAGCTGAGGCAAATTGCCATCCAGGAGGCTGAGAATGAAGTAAAAGAAAGACTGAGAGAAGAACAAGATCTGGAACGGCTGCAATGTGAGGAGCTTGAAGCACAGCTGAACGTGGAGAGACACAACAGAGAAGAAGCAGAAAGGCGTTTCTGTAACGTGAGAGAAACTGGAAAGCAGATGGAGATGGAGACACAGCTCCATACGCAGCTGGGGAGCATGCAGGCTCTTTATGAAGAGACGCTGCAGAACGAGAAGAAGGAGCAGGAAACGCTGAGAAGTCAAATGACAGATGAGCAGAGCAGGAGAGAGAAAGCTGAAAAAGAGCTTGAAGCAAAAAGAGAAAGCAGGAAAGAGGCAGAGAGGCTTCTCCTGGAGACAGAGACAAAGTTCCGTCATCAGCTGGAGAGCAAAGACAGTCTCCACGAGGAGACGCTCCAGCAAATGAAAAAGGAACTCGAGATGATGACAGCCGAACGTGACCATGAGCACAGAGCACGAGAAGAACTTGAAAAAGTGCTCTTTGAAGAAACATCTACCAGGAACGAACTGGAAAAACGTTTCCAGGACTTAAACAATACAAGCAAGAGGCAGGAGATTGAGGAAACCCTGAAGGTCCTCCTCAGAAGGCAGAAGGAACTGTGTGGGCAACTCGAGCAGACCGCATACATGAGAGCAGCACTGCAGCATCTTCGAGAAGCTTCACAAGGAGACGTGGAGAAAAGAAAACAGTACAAGGACCAGGCTGTCCAGGTTGATCTGGGAGGCTGGTGAACAGGACGCAGCTATGCGGACATCGCAAAGGCGAGCGTAACATGAGCGTTATTACAAAATGCAAATAAAGAATCTATATAGAAAAGATGAATGAAATCTCCTTTGACTTTCTTGAGCTTCACACGTCCAAAACACAAGACAAACATTAAAAACCATGTTGTATAGTTCACCATGTACTATATTTCACTTGGATTATATACAACTATATTATTTTACGTGTTCCGTAACAACACATTTACATTCAGTAGTGACGGGGACAGTCCCCCTGGGGACAGAGGGACACGATGGTAGTAAGTGGAATTTGAACCTGGAACTTGGTGCTCTTCTGGTTCAGACGCGAGTGTGTTGGCCAAGTGTAAAACACACCAATAATAATGATTAAAAAGCGAAAGTGGCAGTAAACAAGAATCTACCTCTATGTACCATCCGACCTCTACAACTCATACAGGACGAAGCAGCACGACTGATGTTCAACCTTCCCAAGTTCTCCACACCGCCCCTCTGCTACGTTCCCTCCACCGGCTCCCAGTAGCTGCACGCATCAGGTTCTAAATACTGATGCTGGCCTACAAAGCCAAACATGGAGTAGCACCATCCTACCTCACAGCCCTTATTACACCTCGCACTGCACCTGGTATACTCCGAGCCTCCAGTACTGCTCGCCTGGTCCCTCCATCTCTGAAGGTAAAAGGAAGACGCTCATCTAGACCCTTCTCCGTCTTGGCCCCTCGGTGGTGGAATGAACTTCCAGCTCAGTCACTGAGCACCTTCACACGGCAGCTCAAGACCTTCCTCTTTAGAGAAGATTTAGATTAACTTGTAACCTTCTTCTCGTCTGACTTCTGTATAGAAACTAGAACAGAGTGAATAAAAAGATTGTATTCATAGTTGGGGGTCCTAGTGAACCGGAATTGATCTCTTCATCCATGGTAACTTGGAAGCACGTTGTAAGTGGCTCTGGATACGGCCGTCTGCCAAATGCCTTAAATGTAAATAATGAATAAGTTCGGCTTTATAAAAAAAGGAGGCCGCTTACATTTACATTTAAGGCGTTTGGCAGACGTCCTTAACCAGAGCGACTTACAACTTGCTTCCATGTTACCATGGATGAAGTGGTCAGTTCTGGTTCACTAGGACCCCCAACTATGAATACAATCTTTTTATTCACTCTGTTGTAGATTCTGTACAGAAGACAAGAAGAAGGTCACAAGTTCATCTAAATCTTCTCTAAAGAGGAAGGTCTTGAGCTGCCGTTTGAAGGTGCTCAGTGACTGAGCTGTTCTGACCTAAAGGGGAAGTTCATTCCACAACCGAGGAGCCAAGACGGAGAAGAGTCTAGATGAGTGGAAAGCTGACCTGATTGTGTTGAAGATGAGGGTCATCATCTCCTTGCTGTTCCTGCTGTTCTCCACATTTAGAGCTCTTTCTCTGAACAACCAGAGCAACCCTCTAAATACAAAAAAAGAAATTCCTGTGCAGGACATCAACGCTGAGCTGCAGTACCTGAGGAACATGGTCCACTACCTGCGGGACACGATGCTGGCTCAGGAAGTCCAGTTGGAGAACGTGAAGACCAACCTAAAGGACCCTGAAGACATGGTGCTGGATCTGAGGCTGGAAGTTCTGGAGAGAGAAAACGCTGGTAATCACATCTTCTAAATGTGCAATATTAATTCAACAACACTGAGACCAGTATGAACATCATTCACAGACTTTAATGTTGGTATTTAGCTCATTTACATTTACATTATTACATTATTTAGCTCAAGATGTGGAGATAAAGACCATGAAGGATGAAGTGGAGAACATGAAGAAGGAGAATGCAGGTGCATAAATGACATTTGACAAATATTATAGTGTAAAATATACTATACAAATAGTATTATTTAATTACACTTAGTATTAATTCCATGTAATTACTGTATAAATAACATAAACAGTGAATTATTATTCATTGGTTATGATTAGTTTAGGTTAGAATAACAGTACATTAATTCAATTCTCTACATGTAATAGAGTGCATGAGTAGATATAATTTAGAATAACAGACATCTGTATTATTTTGTATATAAGCGCAAGATGCTGTCCTGTCCGACGTACAGAAAGACCTGGAGAATCTGAAGATGGAAAATGCAGGTAATGCAGAACAGACAGTCCAACGTTCACATCCAAGCTGCTTACAAGAGTGACCATTTAATTTTTTACAGTAATTCTGAGCATGGGAACAATCAGCGACATCTCATCAATATACATTGTTATACATCCATACATACAGTCATGTACATTCATATACCGCCATAAACTATTATATACAGCCATATAAATTAACTGTTATATGCAACCATAATCATCCATAAATTATTATATACCGCCATAAACTGCCATATACAGCCATATAAATTAACTGTTATATGCGACCATCCTGTCATAAAAACTCTTTAATCTCCTATAGAAATAAGCCATACCATAATCTACCATAAAGTACTGAATTATTCCTTCATTATTGCAGCACTTGTGGCAGAGCTGACGGCTCTAAAGATCCAAATGGATGACAATGAGCAGAACGTGGAGAACCTGACTCATCAGAATGCAGGTGCTGGATTGAAATGATCTCTAATATTTTCTTGGTGAAGATTTGGCTCATTTTTTGTGTTCCACCTACATCAGAACAAGCAGCAGAGCTGAAAACTGTCAAGAACCAAGTAGAAGATCTGCAGCAGAAGAACTCAGGTATCATGTGATGAACTGTGGTTTTAATATTTTCTGCTCTGAATGCAGAGATTGGAGGACTGAAGACCAGACTAACATCAGTGGAGACCAAAGTGGAGAAACTGAACAACATGAATGCAGGTAAATGACATTATTATTGCTATATACTGAATACATATTGTAATCGTGATGAAAGATCTGTCTATTTGTACATGATGAGTATTGGGTCATATCCTTAAATATGATGTGCCTTTTATTTGGGATATAAGTTACTTTCTAGTCATCATTCTATGTAAATCAATAGAATTACTTACATATCAGATGATTATGTTTTTGTCTTTTTGTAAAGTTGAATATCAGCAGTGATGTTTTTTTGGTTCTGTTCCACTTTACAGGAGGCAAAGTGGCCTTTTCAGCAGCTTTGACATTTAATACTGAGTATGTACAAGCAGGACCTTCCGAACTGAACTTGGTCTTCAGGAACATCATCACCAATGTTGGAAACGCCTACAGCAGTAATACAGGTGCTCAGCATCTTCTCATAGTCATGGTGTCAGTGGGAGTCACATTCTTTAAACACCTCAGTGCCAGCCTCTTAACACACTTTGTCAAAGTTAAGTGTCTGTCCTTGTGAAACACCACACACGGTGTGGCTCAGGTTTAAAGGCTTAAACCATCACCGTTGGTGAGGAGCGGGCAGCCATGTTCATCTTCTCTGCATCAGCTCGTTTTGCTCCTTACTGGCCCGTGACTGGTTGGCTCGGCCTGTAGAATTGAGCCTCTTTGTCTTTGGACTGGAAGGCGGAGTCCCTGGTGTCCACCAGGGTTTGTGGTTCGGTCCGGTGGTGAACAGGGACTGATAGTCTCCTGTTTAACCTGACAGGTGCATCATGGTAGTAGATCTGACTGTAGTGAATTTTTCTGTATGGTTCTTGCAGGGTTCTTCACCGCTCCAGTGAAGGGCGTTTACTTCTTCAGGTTCACCATGGCGGACATCCTCTCATCGCGCACCATGTACACAGCGCTGTACAGGAACCAGCAGAGGATCATGTTGCTGGGGGAGTACGACATGGACCACCACGTCTCCTACCTGGTCGGCGGCGTGACTCTGCAGCTGGAGGCGGGAGACTGGGTTAACCTGCGTCTTCCTGGAAACCAGCGACTTTACAACGATGAGAGTAATCACTGCATCTTCAGCGGATTCCTGCTCTTCACCCTGTGAAATGGTGATAATCATCACTTGGTCTGAGGCCTAATAAAGTCCTGGCTTACATCATACGCCATTTGGCTTTAAAACAAAAAAATCTGGAGAAATATCTAATAAAGCAAATACTTGTTTTACAGCACAGTTAGTCTTAATGTTCGATGTATCTTCAGATAATAAAGAAGCATGGCTGCTACTAACAATCATTTTAATAGTCAATTAATCTGTCCATTATTTTTTATAAATTATGAATAAATAAAAGCATTCATTTCCAACCCTTTATTCAAAAACAGAATCTTTAGAAAATGCACGAATATAATGATAATTAAACACCAAAACATAACACCAAAAACATGCACATGTATGCTTTACTTGATCTGGCAAATATAGACTTTTTAAAATAAAGTGCCACCTGAGCTGCCGGAACAACAAATAATTTATGAAAAGAAATACAATACATATCAGAAAATTGAACAGGATTTGTTTGAATGTCAACTTGTCTCATTGTACATTTTACCTCTGTTTGTCACGACCTCGGGCTGACGGGGGAAGGAAGCGCAGAGACGGGACATCTGGGCAAATGGGATTTATTAATACGCACAAAAGACAAAGGCAAATGCAAATAAAGACAAAGGAAGCCAAGAAAAACAAACCAACAGGCGTGTGGCGGTTGCCAGGAACTGAAATCAAAGTTCAGGATCCACATCGATGCATCAGTGTCGGTTCCTTCTAACAGGGCTCCAACCACGGATGCCTACCCAGCAGCACCTGTCCATGGTTAGAGCCCTGCTGTCAGGCTGAGTGCTGCCAGCTGGGGCTCCTGCTGCACCCAGACGTGGCACCGTTACTCTCCAACATGTGTTTACCATGTAAAATCCAGAACTGGAACCAGACAGTCAGCACAATTCAGACCAAGCACTCTGTCAATCTTATGCTTCACAAGTTATTTGTGTGCATCTGGACTTTCTTTCTCTCACGTCTCAACATTACCTTGAGCTGATTAAATACAGAGATTCTGGGATTCTGCTGCCAAGCAGATTTATAATGATTTATAATACCCTTATTACACCTCGCACTGCACCTGGTATACTCCTCCAGTACTGCTCGCCTGGTCCCTCCATCTCTGAAGGTAAAAGGAAGACACAGTAGGATATTTCGGTAAATAAAGAATCTATAAAGAAAAAATGAATGAAATCTCCTTTGCCTTTCTTGAGTTTCACACATCTTGTCGTGTAGATTCTACCACTCCCACGACGTGTTACACTGGTGAAGCGACAATAGGATCTGATTCCGGTCAGAGAATCAGGAGCCTGGAGGCCAGCTTATCAATTATCTTATTTATTAACGAAGTATGTGTGTGTCTGTGTGTGTGTGTGTCTGTGTGTGTGTGTGGTCTACAAGAAACACAGAAAGCATACATAAGCAAACACTCCACAGAACATGATATGATACACAACACTGATTAATAACACTGCTTACAGTAATCTAACATGAAACAGACAATACAATCCTACATAAGCAGCTAACCAGCACTAGAACATTTTACCTAGAATATAAATATAGGCAGCTAAAACACAGGAAAATTATTGAACCCCGTTAGCTTAGCGCTAATAGCAGGCGGAAATTAGCATAAGAATTAAATAATTCCCAAACATTACAAACTCTCTCTCTGCATATAAAACAGTATGAAAGGATAAACGAATCGAACACAGGAGTGTGAACAACACTCCTCAGCACTTACTTTCCGTCATGAACGCACACATTTACATGTGAAAAATACGCGTGGCTCATTAGGTGTCACACTCTAACCGGACCAGATAGAAACAACTAAACAAATCTGGTTCCGCCCAAAGTCTTTCTGACACGTCTAAAACACAAGACAAACATTAAAAATAATTTTATATCACGGTACAAATGATCTAATAATAAAATGTAGAATCAAAGTTGTACTGGTATCCGATTGGCCCATTTGTGTAGGGGGCGTGTCCATGTTCACACTAATGACGTGCAAAACAAATGTTTTTACTGACTGTGTACTATATTTCACTTGGAATATATACAACTATATTATTTTACTTGTTCCGTAACAACACATTCAGTAGTGACGGGGACAGTCCCCCTGGGGACAGAGGGACACGATGGTAGTAAGTGGGGTTTGAACCTGGAACTTGGTGCTCTTCCGGTTCAGACGCGAGCGTGTTAGTCAAGTGTAAAACACACCAATAATAATGATTAAAAAGTGAAAGTGGCAGTAATTTGATTTGGGACAAATAGCGTTGACAGCACCTTGTGTGTGTGGAGTTTACATGTTCTTCTGTCTCGGTGTGGGTTTCCTCCTGATTCACTGTCCAGAGAGGCACTTTTTTTTCAGCAAGAACAAGAGCCCAGAATTAATGTGATTGGCTGATATCATTTTTTTCAGCCAATCACAATGTTTCTGAGCTCTTGTTCTGTAGCGTAATCAGCTGAGTGAAACCAGCCAATCACAATGTTCTTAAGATCTTGTTCCTCCATCTGATTGGCTGAAAAAAAAGTGACATCATCAGCTTCGCTCTATTTAAGAGGTGAGCCGTGAAGAACTAAATCATTTCAGATTTACGAGAGTTCAGTATAGAGGTAGAGAAATGAAGGCGTGGAAGAAGTTTGTTAGGTGGACCAAGCGTCGCTTCTTCAAGAAGAACGTTTCCGTTGAGCCCAAAATGACCGATCTGAAATCAGCTCAGATGGGTCAGGTTGAGGTGTTCGGGGAACAGCTCGGCACACTCGAGGCGGTGACGGAGACATTCCTGGAAAGGGATCCCGGTCATCGTAAAGAAGTGGAGGAGATGTTCATGGCCTCTAATAATAATCTGGAGATGGCTATTCGTGACACGACACAGAACAGCCTGGCTTGGCGTGAAGAGCTGAGGCAAATTGCCATCCAGGAGGCTGAGAATGAAGTAAAAGAAAGACTGAGAGAAGAACAAGATCTGGAACGGCTGCAATGTGAGGAGCTTGAAGCACAGCTGAACGTGGAGAGACACAACAGAGAAGAAGCAGAAAGGCGTTTCTGTAACGTGAGAGAAACTGGAAAGCAGATGGAGATGGAGACACAGCTCCATACGCAGCTGGGGAGCATGCAGGCTCTTTATGAAGAGACGCTGCAGAACGAGAAGAAGGAGCAGGAAACGCTGAGAAGTCAAATGACAGATGAGCAGAGCAGGAGAGAGAAAGCTGAAAAAGAGCTTGAAGCAAAAAGAGAAAGCAGGAAAGAGGCAGAGAGGCTTCTCCTGGAGACAGAGACAAAGTTCCGTCATCAGCTGGAGAGCAAAGACAGTCTCCACGAGGAGACGCTCCAGCAAATGAAAAAGGAACTTGAGATGATGACAGCCGAACGTGACCATGAGCACAGAGCACGAGAAGAACTTGAAAAAGTGCTCCTTGAAGAAACATCTACCAGGAACGAACTGGAAAAACGTTTCCAGGACTTAAACAATACAAGCAAGAGGCAGGAGATTGAGGAAACCCTGAAGGTCCTCCTCAGAAGGGAGAAGGAACTGTGTGGGCAACTCGTGCAGACCGCGTACATGAGAGCAGCACTGGAGCATCTTCGAGAAGCTTCACAAGGAGATGTGGAGAAAAGAAAACAGTACAAGGACCAGGCTGTCCAGGTTGATCTGGGAGGCTGGTGAACAGGACGCAGCTATGCGGACATCGCAAAGGCGAGCGTAACATGAGCGTTATTACAAAATGCAAATACGCCAAATAAAGAATCTATATAGAAAAGATGAATGAAATCTCCTTTGACTTTCTTGAGCTTCACACGTCCAAAACACAAGACAAACATTAAAAACCATGTTGTATAGTTCACCATGTACTATATTTCACTTGGATTATATACAACTATATTATTTTACGTGTTCCGTAACAACACATTTACATTCAGTAGTGACGGGGACAGTCCCCCTGGGGACAGAGGGACACGATGGTAGTAAGTGGGGTTTGAACCTGGAACTTGGTGCTCTTCTGGTTCAGACGCGAGTGTGTTGGCCAAGTGTAAAACACACCAATAATAATGATTAAAAAGTGAAAGTGGCAGTAAACAAGAATCTACCTCTATGTACCATCCGACCTCTACAACTCATACAGGACAAAGCAGCACGACTGATGTTCAACCTTCCCAAGTTCTCCACACCGCCCCTCTGCTACGTTCCCTCCACCGGCTCCCAGTAGCTGCACGCATCAGGTTCTAAATACTGATGCTGGCCTACAAAGCCAAACATGGAGTAGCACCATCCTACCTCACAGCCCTTATTACACCTCACACTGCACCTGGTATACTCCGAGCCTCCAGTACTGCTCGCCTGGTCCCTCCATCTCTGAAGGTAAAAGGAAGACGCTCATCTAGACCCTTCTCCGTCTTGGCCCCTCGGTGGTGGAATGAACTTCCAGCTCAGTCACTGAGCACCTTCACACGGCAGCTCAAGACCTTCCTCTTTAGAGAAGATTTAGATTAACTTGTAACCTTCTTCTCGTCTGACTTCTGTATAGAAACTAGAACAGAGTGAATAAAAAGATTGTATTCATAGTTGGGGTCCTAGTGAACCGGAATTGATCTCTTCATCCATGGTAACTTGAAAGCACGTTGTAAGTCGCTCTGCCAAATGCCGTAATTGTAAAATATGACACAGTGTAATAAAGTGCTCATCATCATTTCTAACTGTGTCTTGTATGAAAGATCTATTTAGGGCAGCTAGACATGATTCTTCTCATGTCCTGATTGGTCTGTTTAAGTTCTCACCTGCAACATTGAGTTTTTTAGCTGTATTATGGCGACATGGTTTAAGTGTGGCCCCGTAATCGGAAGGTTGCAGGTGTGGATGCCGAACCACCAAGGTCCCCTGGTTCAAAGCACGGTCCCCACAAGCTGTTCCCCGGGCGCCTGTCATGGTGCCCACTGCTCACCAAGGGTGACGGTTAAATACAGAGGACACGTTTCACCGTGTCACCGTGTGCTGTGCTGCGGTGTTTCACAATGACAATCACTTCACTTTCACTTGTAGAACCTGACAGAGTTCTAACCGTGAAGCTGTGTGCCATCACTAAGAGCTGAGTACGTTCCAGAGACAGTTCCAGAACAAATCACAGTCTGCTTTACCTGAACGTCTGGGAGGATCTGCAGACCCGCTCGCAGTCTCTCTTTGTTGGCGCAGGTAAACCGCTTCGGGTCGACCAGAGTTGTGGAAGTGGAGCACGTTGATTAATCGGACTGACTGTTACTGACCTGTTGCCATGGAGACCATTGGTCGAAAAATTTGCATCCACTCATTGGATTCATTATCCAATTTATTCCCTTTAACTTGCATGATATTACACCATTCGACGTGGACGGGAAAAGTCTCTGTATTTTAAATAGCTTTTAAAAGTAACAAATTGAAAATAGTTTTAAATATGCATCATGGCAAGCCCTATTAGCGACTAATCAAAAACATTTATTGACGTGCAAATTGACGTTTCTGAGACTTTCATTGTTCAATCTAATGCCAGAGAAAAAAGTTAAGTTTAAAGACGTTATTGTCATTGCACAATCATACTTAGTACTACAGCACGACGAAATTGAGGTCCTGTACAGCAGTCCCAGTGCAAGATAAGATAAGATAAACCTTTATTAGTCCCACAAGTGGGAAATTGCACTTGTCACGGCAGAAAGTGACAGAAGCAGAAGGTAATAGCATCACAAAAAAATAACATAAATATGTATCTGTATAAGTAGTGATTAAAATATACTTTATGTCAAAAATGATTGATGACATATCAGCATAAGGAAAAAGCGCATGATTTATGACCACCTACCCTTCTACCTTCTCCCCTTCTCCACCGGACACCCAGCGCGTAATTTATGACCTCCTACCCTTCTACCTTCTCCCCTTCTCCACCTGGACACCCAGCGCGTAATTTATGACCTCCTTCCCTCTCCCCTCTCTCACCCTTGGACACCCAGCGCATCCTCTCACAGTCTTAGATGTCATATAATCACTTAGACAAGCTTTTAAAAACACAGATGTCATATCACTTGTTTACAGACTATGGCTGTTGTGGGAGAGGTCATAAACCGGTATAGCTCTACTTTTAAAACAGAAACCTTATTTTTAAGTGTTTGGTTTTACTCAACCTACTGTTTCAGTGTTTAACACGTTTAAACACAATACTTACACAAACTTATTTTAAAAATACAAACGCATACGCTATTCATATACTGACTGAATATGGTAGAATCCCATTTTGTATGTAGGAAGCATCACAGCACCTTCTCGCCCCACTCTATCGCTCTCTCCCTTGTGTCACATTACAGATGTCATATACACTTAGACTAACTTTTAAAACAGATGTCTTATCACTTGTTTACAACTATGGCCATTGCTAATGGCTTATGACCCCATTTCTCCCAAAGCCATCCCTTTCCCCACCGCACTTCCCTTCCCGGTTTCATCTCACATTCTTCCCCGACACCTTGCAGAGTCTCATATTGACACACACACACACACACACACTTAGACTATTTTTAAAACCATATTTTAATGATATATGGTTTAAAATGATTTCTAGTTAAAGAAAAACAAGTTTAAACACAATACTTATTTTAAATATACAACACATTCAGTCGTTTTTCCAAAAGATACATCACACAATGGTATGTAGGAGGCATCACATCACTGGCACGCACACACACACACACACACACACACACACACACACACACAGACTTTTTCTTTTTCTTGCTAAAATAAAACTAATCATAACACTGTTTTATGAACAAACCTTTAAAACGTTGAAAACCACTATTCTTTTTAATCATGTTTTTTTTTTCCACTTTGGATTATGTAATGTTAATATTGAAAAATATACCTACACACTTCTAACCACTTTTTGTAGTTGTTGTAGTTCACATCAGACATATATATATTTTAGACATGATTTTTTATTATTATTATCAAGTAACTTCAAATAAAAAACAGACTTTTTCTTTTCCTTGCTTAAATAAAACTAATCGTCACGCTGTTTTATGAACAAGCCAGGGGTATTTCATTTATGGTTTTCAGATGATATGACACACAAAACGTTAATAAACTCTCATTTTTATTTAGTTGAACCATACACAGACTTTTGTTTATCAAACTGATATATTTATGAACATGAATTTTTTTTTTTCAAGATTCTTTTCAGAAAATAAAATCCTACATTTATTAACAAAGTTAATTTCCTCTGAAACCATCCCAGCTTGTGACCGCTCCTCATTGGCAGTAACAAGATCTTCACCACCCAGCAGATAACCAACTACTATTTAGTGCTCGCTTGAAACTGATGTTTGCAAAAATGACCATCTTGGTGGTTTACGAACCCCTCATATCAATGACACAGACCCACAGTTCACACACCTTTAGACTATCTTTTAAAACAGAAACCTTGTTTTTCACTCAAGGATTTACTCAACCTATTGTTTCAGTGTTAAACACATACTAAACACAATACTAATTTTAATACAACGCAAACACTGTTAATATACTTACTGAATATGGTATCCCATCAGTCATTTCCCAAAAGATACATCACATAATGGTATGTAGGAAGCATCACACCATTGACACAGGACATAACCTGTTCACACACACACACACACACACACACACACACACACACACACACACACAAACAGACTTTTCCATGCCAAAATAAAACTAATCATAATGCTGATTTATTAACAAACCTTTCTCCAAAGGTGTCTCATCTATGGTTTTCAGATGATATGCCACACAAAAACTAATCGTAACACTGTTTTATGAACCAACCGTTCTCCAAAGGTGTCTCATCTTTGGTTTTCAGAAGATATGCCGCACAAAAACGTTAACAAACTATAATTTCTATTTAATGAACCTCACACAGACTTCTGTTTATCAAACTGATATATTTATGAACTTTGAAAAAACTTTTCAACATTCTTTTTAATCATGTTTTTCCACAATGGATTATGTGATGATAATATTGAAAATATATACCTACACACTTTCTAACCACTTTTTAATATAGTTCACATCAGACATATATATATTTTAGACATGGTTTTTAATATTATTATCAAGTAACTTCAAATAAATTTCTCATGTTAACAATTTCATATTTTCTGAAATCGTATCAAGGGGTGTGATTTTTAGGGAGGGGGCATGCAACTTTAGGGCTATAATATCAAAGAATTTAAAGTTTCATTTATTTGTATATTTTTTTCTACAGTATATTTGTATTTTTTTATCCTTCTGATGCTGAAGTGCTTCATTGTTCGCAGATTTTCTATCTGTATGATTGATTCTCGCTGGTCATATTATTAGGTAGACCTCGTTAGTACTCGGGTGACCACCTTATGCCTTTAGAACCACCTTATTCTTCATGGCATAGCCTGAATGTAGAGTACAGCGAACTCAATGTCATGTTAAAGTAACTAGTCTGAGATAGTTTGAGCTTTGTGACTTGGTGTATTATGCTGTATTTAAGTAGCCATCAAAAAAAAAAGGGGGGGGGGGTACACTGTGGTAATAAGGGAATGGACATGTCAGCAGCAATACTAATTTATGTGTACATCTATGGTATTTATCAGACAGCCTTATCCAGAGTGACTTACAATCGGTAGTTACATGGACACCCTGAGAGACCAACACCAGCCTGAACCACTAGATCCAGGGTTGGATGCATCCATGCTTACATGTTCATTACACCACATTTTGACCCTACCAACAGAATGTTAAATTGTTTTGATAATTCTCCAGTCTTCAGTTTTCTAGTTAATAAAGTAGAATAAAAAAAAAATTAAATATACTTTTTGGCATTTACTGTCAATATTACTCTTCCACAAATAACTTAAAAATACTAAAGATCCTTCAATACAAATCAGATATTTTAAACTTAATGTGACAATGACAACATATGACAACCACCACATATCTTTTTAAACACAAGACAATATATGTTTTAATGCAAGCAACATTACTTCATGGCCATTTACAAGAACCCTCTAAGGTGTCAGTGCTGAACTGTTTGGTTGAAAAACTTAAATCCCCCCCAAAAATCCAATAATTGGCTAACAATTGGCATAAACATATGAGGTGCTGCTTTTCTAATGCTTGCAAAAAAACAAACACTAAGTTTACTAAATAATGAGGTCTTATCAGGTCTTATCAGTGAACAATACCGAGATAATTATTATTAAAATTATTATAAAAATGCATGAATTAATTATTCCTTGCACTCATACTGTACTTGGAGAAAATGGAATGTTTTGTGGTAACGTTTGGCACTGTTACGCGCACTATTACGCACACTTGTGCTTGCTCTGGAACGGGCAGATGGTCGTCCTGGTGGCAGCGCTGATCAGACAGCCGTGTATACATTTATTTTAGCAAAGTAACTGTATTCTGATTATCACTCATTTAAACGGTACATGCATTCCATCACTCCCCAACACTGTCCACATACATTGGTTGTTCTGACATTTTGAGTCTGCCCTTAATCCTGTGACATCAACAAGGCTTTTTGTCTACACAACTGTTGCTAACCGGATCTTTTCTCTTTTTCAGACCTGGTAAACCCTACATATGGTTGTGCATGACAGTAGATCACCAGTTTCTAAAAACTCCAACTGTGTCTCGTCCAAAACCACTTAAATATTATTTTACCCCCATTCTAATGACCGGATCTCGGAAGCTAAGAAGGCTTGGGCCTGGTTAGTACTTGGATGGGAGACCTCCTGGGAATACCAAGTTCTGTAAGCTTTAACTGTTGAAAAACTTTTTAAAATGAAGTTTTTTTGCATCGTTTTTTTTTTTTTTTTCTAAAGTAAGTTAAGAGGTATTTTCACTCTGTGATAAGTTTTAAAGCCTAGGTTGTTTAAAGTCCAAGATTTTCAAGCAGAGATTGCTTACGGCCATACCAGCCCAAGAACGCCCGGTCTCGTCTGATCTTGGAAGCTAAGAAGGCTTGGGCCTGGTTAGTACTTGGATGGGAGACCTCCTGGGAATACCAGGTGCTGTAAGCTTTAACTGTTGAAAAACTTTTTAAATGAATTTTTCTTGCATCGCTTTGTTAATTTTTTTCTAAAGTAAGTTAATAGGTATTTTCACTCTGTGATATGTTTTCAAGCCTAGGTTGTTTAAAGTCCAAGATTTTCAAGCATAGATTGCTTACGGCCATACCAGCCCAAGAACGCCCGGTCTCGTCTGATCTTGGAAGCTATGAAGGCTTGGGCCTGGTTAGTACTTGGATGGGAGACCTCCTGGGAATACCAGGTGCTGTAAGCTTTAACTGTTGAAAAACTTTTTTAAATGAATTTTTCTTGCATCGCTTTGTTAATTTTTTTCTAAAGTAAGTTAATAGTTATTTTCACTCGGTGATATGTTTTCAAGCCTAGGTTGTTTAAAGTCCAAGATTTTCAAGCAGAGATTGCTTACGGCCATACCAGCCCAAGAACGCCCGGTCTCGTCTGATCTCAGAAGCTAAGAAGGCTTGGACTTGGTTAGTACTTGGATGGGAGACCTCATGGGAATACCAGGTGCTTTAAGCTTTAACTGTTGAAAAACTTTTTAAAATGAGTTTTTTTTTGCATCGCTTTGTTAGTTTTTTTCTAAAGTAAGTTAAGAGGTATTTTCACTCTGTGATATGTTTTCAAGCCTAGGTTGTTTAAAGTCCAAGATTTTCAAGCAGAGATTGCTTACGGCCATACCAGCCCAAGAACGCCCGGTCTCGTCTGATCTCAGAAGCTAAGAAGGCTTGGACTTGGTTAGTACTTGGATGGGAGACCTCATGGGAATACCAGGTGCTTTAACTGTTGAAAAACTTTTTAAAATGAAGTTTTTTTGCATCCCTTTGTTAGTTTTTATCTAAAGTAAGTTAAGAGGTATTTTCACTCTGTGATATGTTTTCAAGCCTAGGTTGTTTAAAGTCCAAGATTTTCAAGCAGAGATTGCTTACGGCCATACCAGCCCAAGAACGCCCGGTCTCGTCTGATCTCGGAAGCTAAGAAGGCTTGGGCCAGGTTAGTACTTGGATGGGAGACCTCCTGGGAATACCAGGTGCTGTAAGCTTTAACTGTTGAAAAACTTTTTAAAATGAAGTTTTTTTGCATCGCTTTGTTAGTTTTTATCTAAAGTAAGTTAAGAGGTATTTTCACTCTGTGATATGTTTTCAAGCCTAGGTTGTTTAAAGTCCAAGATTTTCAAGCAGAGATTGCTTACGGCCATACCAGCCCAAGAACGGCCGATCTCGTCTGATCTCCGAAGCTAAGAAGGCTTGGGCCTGGTTAGTACTTGGATGGGAGACCTCCTGGGAATACCAGGTGCTGTAAGCTTTAACTGTTGAAAAACTTTTTAAAATGAAGTTTTTTTGCATCGCTTTATTAGTTTTTATCTAAAGTAAGTCAAGAGGTGTTTTCACTCTGTGATATGTTTTCAAGCCTAGGTTGTTTAAAGTCCAAGATTTTCAAGCAGAGATTGCTTACGGCCATACCAGCCCAAGAACGCCCGGTCTCGTCTGATCTCCGAAGCTAAGAAGGCTTGGGCCTGGTTAGTACTTGGATGGGAGACCTCCTGGGAGTACCAGGTGCTTTAAGCTTTAACTGTTGAAAAACTTTTTAAAATGAGTTTTTTTTGCATCGCTTTGTTAGTTTTTTTCTAAAGTAAGTTAAGAGGTATTTTCACTCTGTGATATGTTTTCAAGCCTAGGTTGTTTAAAGTCCAAGATTTTCAAGCAGAGATTGCTTACGGCCATACCAGCCCAAGAACGCCCGGTCTCGTCTGATCTTGGAAGCTAAGAAGGCTTGGGCCTGGTTAGTACTTGGATGGGAGACCTCCTGGGAATACCAGATGCTTAAGCTTTAACTGTTGAAAAACTTTTTAAAATGAAGTTTTTTTGCATCCCTTTGTTTGTTTTTATCTAAAGTAAGTTAAGAGGTATTTTCACTCTGTGATATGTTTTCAAGCCTAGGTTGTTTAAAGTCCAAGATTTTCAAGCAGAGATTGCTTACGGCCATACCAGCCCAAGAACGCCCGGTCTCGTCTGATCTCGGAAGCTAAGAAGGCTTGGGCCTGGTTAGTACTTGAATGGGAAACCTCCTGGGAATACCAGGTGCTGTAAGCTTTAACTGTTGAAAAACTTTTTAAAATGAAGTTTTTTTGCATCGCTTTGTTAGTTTTTATCTAAAGTAAGTTAAGAGGTATTTTCACTCTGTAATATGTTTTCAAGCCTAGGTTGTTTAAAGTCCAAGATTTTCAAGCAGAGATTGCTTACGGCCATACCAGCCCAAGAACGCCCTGTCTCGTCTGATCTCGGAAGCTAGAAAGGCTTGGGCCTGGTTAGTACTTGGATTGGAGACCTCCTGGGAATACCATGTGCTGTAAGCTTTAACTGTTGAAAAACTTTTTAAAATGAAGTTTTTTTGCATCGCTTTGTTAGTTTTTATCTAAAGTAAGTTAAGAGGTATTTTCACTCTGTGATATGTTTTCAAGCCTAGGTTGTTTAAAGTCCAAGATTTTCAAGCAGAGATTGCTTACGGCCATACCAGCCCAAGAACGCCCGGTCTCGTCTGATCTTGGAAGCTAAGAAGGCTTGGGCCTGGTTAGTATTTGGATGGGAGACCTCCTGGGAATACCAGGCGCTGTAAGCTTTAACTGTTGAAAAACTTTTTAAAATGAAGTTTTTTTGCATCGCTTTGTTAGTTTTTATCTAAAGTAAATTAAGAGGTATTTTCACTCTGTGATATGTTTTCAAACCTAGGTTGTTTAAAGTCCAAGATTTTCAAGCAGAGATTGCTTACGGCCATACCAGCCCAAGAATGCCCGGTCTCGTCTGATCTCGGAAGCTAGGAAGGCTTGGGCCTGGTTAGTACTTGGATGGGAGACCTCCTGGGAATACCAGGTGCTGTAAGCTTTAACTGTTGAAAAACTTTTTAAAATGAAGTTTTTTTGCATCGCTTTATTAGTTTTTATCTAAAGTAAGTCAAGAGGTGTTTTCACTCTGTGATATGTTTTCAAGCCTAGGTTGTTTAAAGTCCAAGATTTTCAAGCAGAGATTGCTTACGGCCATACCAGCCCAAGAACGCCCGGTCTCGTCTGATCTCGGAAGCTAAGAAGGCTTCGGCCTGGTTAGTACTTGGATGGGAGACCTCCTGGGAATACCAGGTGCTGTAAGCTTTAACTGTTGAAAAACTTTTTAAAATGAAGTTTTTTTGCATCCCTTTGATAGTTTTTATCTAAAGTAAGTTAAGAGGTATTTTCACTCTGTGATATGTTTTCAAGCCTAGGTTGTTTAAAGTCCAAGATTTTCAAGCAGAGATTGCTTACGGCCATATCAGCCCGAGAACGCCCGGTCTCGTCTGATCTCGGAAGCTAAGAAGGCTTGGGCCTGGTTAGTACTTGGATGGGAGACCTCCTGGGAATACCAGGTGCTGTAAGCTTTAACTGTTGAAAAACTTTTTAAAATGAAGTTTTTTTGCATCGCTTTATTATTTTTTATCTAAAGTAAGTCAAGAGATGTTTTCACTCTGTGATATGTTTTCAAGCCTAGGTTGTTTAAAGTCCAAGATTTTCAAGCAGAGATTGCTTACGGCCATACCAGCCCAAGAACGCCCGTTCTCGTCTGATCTCGGAAGCTAAGAAGGCTTGGGCCTGGTTAGTACTTGGATGGGAGACCTCCTGGGAATACCAGGTGCTGTAAGCTTTAACTGTTGAAAAACTTTTTAAAATGAAGTTTTTTTGCATCGCTTTGTTAGTTTTTATCTAAAGTAAGTTAAGAGGTATTTTCACTCTGTGATATGTTTTCAAGCCTAGGTTGTTTAAAGTCCAAGATTTTCAAGCAGAGATTGCTTACGGCCATACCAGCCCAAGAACGCCCGGTCTCGTCTGATCTTGGAAGCTAGGAAGGCTTGGGCCTGGTTAGTACTTGGATGGGAGACCTCCTGGGAATACCAGGTGCTGTAAGCTTTAACTGTTGAAAAACTTTTTAAAATGAAGTTTTTTTGCATCCCTTTGTTAGTTTTTATCTAAAGTAAGTTAAGAGGTATTTTCACTCTGTGATATGTTTTCAAGCCTAGGTTGTTTAAAGTCCAAGATTTTCAAGCAGAGATTGCTTACGGCCATATCAGCCCGAGAACGCCCGGTCTCGTCTGATCTCGGAAGCTAAGAAGGCTTGGGCCTGGTTAGTACTTGGATGGGAGACCTCCTGGGAATACCAGGTGCTGTAAGCTTTAACTGTTGAAAAACTTTTTAAAATGAAGTTTTTTTGCATCGCTTTATTAGTTTTTATCTAAAGTAAGTCAAGAGGTGTTTTCACTCTGTGATATATTTTCAAGCCTAGGTTGTTTAAAGTCCAAGATTTTCAAGCAGAGATTGCTTACGGCCATACCAGCCCAAGAACGCCCGTTCTCGTCTGATCTCGGAAGCTAAGAAGGCTTGGGCCTGGTTAGTACTTGGATGGGAGACCTCCTGGGAATACCAGGTGCTGTAAGCTTTAACTGTTGAAAAACTTTTTAAAATGAAGTTTTTTTGCATCGCTTTGTTAGTTTTTATCTAAAGTAAGTTAAGAGGTATTTTCACTCTGTGATATGTTTTCAAGCCTAGGTTGTTTAAAGTCCAAGATTTTCAAGCAGCGATTGCTTACGGCCATACCAGCCCAAGAACGCCCGGTCTCGTCTGATCTCGCAAGCTAAGAAGGCTTGGGCCTGGTTAGTACTTGGATGGGAGACCTCCTGGGAATACCAGGTGCTGTAAGCTTTAACTGTTGAAAAACTTTTTAAAATGAAGGTTTTTTGCATCGCTTTATTAGTTTTTATCTAAAGTAAGTCAAGAGGTGTTTTCACTCTGTGATATGTTTTCAAGCCTAGGTTGTATAAAGTCCAAGATTTTCAAGCAGAGATTGCTTAGGGCCATACCAGCCCAAGAACGCCTGGTCTCGTCTGATCTCCGAAGCTAAGAAGGCTTGGGCCTGGTTAGTACTTGGATGGGAGACCTCCTGGGAATACCAGGTGCTGTAAGCTTTAACTGTTGAAAAACTTTTTAAAATGAAGTTTTTTTGCATCGCTTTGTTAGTTTTTATCTAAAGTAAGTCAAGAGGTGTTTTCACTCTGTGATATGTTTTCAAGCCTAGGTTGTTTAAAGTCCAATATTTTCAAGCAGAGATTGCTTACGGCCATACCAGCCCAAGAACGCCCGGTCTCGTCTGATCTCCGAAGCTAAGAAGGCTTGGGCCTGGTTAGTACTTGGATTGGAGACCTCCTGGGAGTACCAGGTGCTGTAAGCTTTAACTGTTGAAAAACTTTTTAATATGAAGTTTTTTTGCATCGCTTTGTTAGTTTTTATCTAAAGTAAGTTAAGAGGTATTTTCACTCTGTGATATGTTTTCAAGCCTAGGTTGTTTAAAGTCCAAGATTTTCAAGCAGAGATTGCTTACGGCCATACCAGCCCAAGAACGCCCGGTCTCGTCTGATCTCCGAAGCTAAGAAGGCTTGGGCCTGGTTAGTACTTGGATTGGAGACCTCCTGGGAGTACCAGGTGCTGTAAGCTTTAACTGTTGAAAAACTTTTTAAAATGAAGTTTTTTTGCATCGCTTTGTTAGTTTTTATCTAAAGTAAGTTAAGAGGTATTTTCACTCTGTGATATGTTTTCAAGCCTAGGTTGTTTAAAGTCCAAGATTTTCAAGCAGAGATTGCTTACGGCCATACCAGCCCAAGAACGCCCGGTCTCGTCTGATCTTGGAAGCTAGGAAGGCTTGGGCCTGGTTAGTACTTGGATGGGAGACCTCCTGGGAATACCAGGTGCTGTAAGCTTTAACTGTTGAAAAACTTTTAAAATGAAGTTTTTTTGCATCCCTTTGTTAGTTTTTATCTAAAGTAAGTTAAGAGGTATTTTCACTCTGTGATATGTTTTCAAGCCTAGGTTGTTTAAAGTCCAAGATTTTCAAGCAGAGATTGCTTACGGCCATATCAGCCCGAGAACGCCCGGTCTCGTCTGATCTCGGAAGCTAAGAAGGCTTGGGCCTGGTTAGTACTGGATGGGAGACCTCCTGGGAATACCAGGTGCTGTAAGCTTTAACTGTTGAAAAACTTTTTAAAATGAAGTTTTTTTGCATCGCTTTATTAGTTTTTATCTAAAGTAAGTCAAGAGGTGTTTTCACTCTGTGATATATTTTCAAGCCTAGGTTGTTTAAAGTCCAAGATTTTCAAGCAGAGATTGCTTACGGCCATACCAGCCCAAGAACGCCCGTTCTCGTCTGATCTCGGAAGCTAAGAAGGCTTGGGCCTGGTTAGTACTTGGAAGGGAGACCTCCTGGGAATACCAGGTGCTGTAAGCTTTAACTGTTGAAAAACTTTTTAAAATGAAGTTTTTTTGCATCGCTTTGTTAGTTTTATCTAAAGTAAGTTAAGAGGTATTTTCACTCTGTGATATGTTTTCAAGCCTAGGTTGTTTAAAGTCCAAGATTTTCAAGCAGCGATTGCTTACGGCCATACCAGCCCAAGAACGCCCGGTCTCGTCTGATCTCGAAGCTAAGAAGGCTTGGGCCTGGTTAGTACTTGGATGGGAGACCTCCTGGGAATACCAGGTGCTGTAAGCTTTAACTGTTGAAAAACTTTTTAAAATGAAGGTTTTTTTGCATCGCTTTATTAGTTTTTATCTAAAGTAAGTCAAGAGGTGTTTTCACTCTGTGATATGTTTTCAAGCCTAGGTTGTATAAAGTCCAAGATTTTCAAGCAGAGATTGCTTACGGCCATACCAGCCCAAGAACGCCCTGGTCTCGTCTGATCTCCGAAGCTAAGAAGGCTTGGGCCTGGTTAGTACTTGGATGGGAGACCTCCTGGGAATACCAGGTGCTGTAAGCTTTAACTGTTGAAAAACTTTTTAAAATGAAGTTTTTTTGCATCGCTTTGTTAGTTTTTATCTAAAGTAAGTCAAGAGGTGTTTTCACTCTGTGATATGTTTTCAAGCCTAGGTTGTTTAAAGTCCAATATTTTCAAGCAGAGATTGCTTACGGCCATACCAGCCCAAGAACGCCCGGTCTCGTCTGATCTCCGAAGCTAAGAAGGCTTGGGCCTGGTTAGTACTTGGATTGGAGACCTCCTGGGAATACCAGGTGCTGTAAGCTTTAACTGTTGAAAAACTTTTTAAAATGAAGTTTTTTTGCATCTCTTTTTTAGTTTTTATCTAAAGTAAGTTAAGAGGTTTTTTCACTCTGTGATATGTTTTCAAGCCTAGGTTGTTTAAAGTCCAAGATTTTCAAGCAGAGATTGCTTACGGCCATACCAGCCCAAGAACGCCCGGTCTCGTCTGATCTCGGAAGCTAAGAAGGCTTGGGCCTGGTTAGTACTTGGATGGGAGACCTCCTGGGAATACCAGGTGCTGTAAGCTTTAACTGTTGAAAAACTTTTTAAAATGAAGTTTTTTTGCATCCCTTTGTTAGTTTTTATCTAAAGTAAGTTAAGAGGTATTTTCACTCTGTGATATGTTTTCAAGCCTAGGTTGTTTAAAGTCCAAGATTTTCAAGCAGAGATTGCTTACGGCCATACCAGCCCAAGAACGCCCGTTCTCGTCTGATCTCGGAAGCTAAGAAGGCTTGGGCCTGGTTAGTACTTGGATGGGAGACCTCCTGGGAATACCAGGTGCTGTAAGCTTTAACTGTTGAAAAACTTTTTAAAATGAAGATTTTTTTGCATCGCTTATGTTAGTTTTTATCTAAAGTAAGTTAAGAGGTATTTTCACTCTGTGATATGTTTTCAAGCCTAGGTTGTTTAAAGTCCAAGATTTTCAAGCAGAGATTGCTTACGGCCATACCAGCCCAAGAACGCCCGGTCTCGTCTGATCTCGGAAGCTAAGAAGGCTTGGGCCTGGTTAGTACTTGGATGGGAGACCTCCTGGGAATACCAGGTGCTGTAAGCTTTAACTGTTGAAAAACTTTTTAAAATGAAGTTTTTTTGCATCGCTTTGTTAGTTTTTTATCTAAAGTAAGTAAGAGGTATTTTCACTCTGTGATATGTTTTCAAGCCTAGGTTGTTTAAAGTCCAAGATTTTCAAGCAGAGATTGCTTACGGCCATACCAGCCCAAGAACGCCCGGTCTCGTCTGATCTCGCAAGCTAAGAAGGCTTGGGCCTAGATAGTACTTGGATGGGAGACCTCCTGGGAATACAGGTGCTGTAAGCTTTAACTGTTGAAAACTTTTTTAAAATGAATGTTTTTTTGATCGCTTTATTAGTTTTTATCTAAAGTAAGTCAGAGGAGTTTTCACTTGTGATATGTTTTCAAGCCTAGGTTGTTTAACGTCCAAGATTTTCAAGCAGAGATTGCTTACGGCCATACCAGCCCAAGAACGCCTGGTCTCGTCTGATCTCGGAAGCTAAGAAGGCTTGGGCCTGGTTAGTACTTGGATGGGAGACCTCCTGGGTAATACCAGGTGCTGTAAGCATTAACTGTTAACTGTTGAAAACTTTGTACAATGAAGTTTTTTTGCATCGCTTGTATTAGTTTTATCTAAAGTAAGTCAGAGGTGTTTTCACTCTGTGATATGTTTTCAAGCCTAGGTTGTTTAAAGTCCAATATTTTCAAGCAGAGATTGCTTACGGCCATACCAGCCCAAGAACGCCCGGTCTCGTCTGATCTCCGAAGCTAAGAAGGCTTGGGCCTGGTTAGTACTTGGATTGTAGACCTCCTGGGAGTACCAGGTGCTGTAAGCTTTAACTGTTGAAAAACTTTTTAAAATGAAGTTTTTTTGCATCGCTTTTTAGTTTTTATCTAAAGTAAGTTAAGAGATATTTTCACTCTGTGATATGTTTTCAAGCCTAGGTTGTTTAAAGTCCAAGATTTTCAAGCGGAGATTGCTTACGGCCATACAAGCCCAAGAACGCCGGTCTCGTCTGATCTCGGAAGCTAAGAAGGCTTGGGCCTGGTTAGTACTTGGATGGGAGACCTCCTGGGAATACCAGGTGCTGTAAGCTTTAACTGTTGAAAAACTTTTTAAAATGAAGTTTTTTTGCATCCCTTTGTTAGTTTTTATCTAAAGTAAGTTAAGAGGTATTTTCACTCTGTGATATGTTTTCAAGCCTAGGTTGTTTAAAGTCCAAGATTTTCAAGCAGAGATTGCTTACGGCCATACCAGCCCAAGAACGCCCGTTCTCGTCTGATCTCGGAAGCTAAGAAGGCTTGGGCCTGGTTAGTACTTGGATGGGAGACCTCCTGGGAATACCAGGTGCTGTAAGCTTTAACTGTTGAA
>NW_021629913.1:0-50640 GCF_900700375.1 Denticeps clupeoides
AAGTCCGCCATGGAGTTTGTAGTCAGGAATATTACAAACAGTATATTAAACATTCAGTTCAAATGAACCAAGTTGCAAAAGAAGGTACATAGGCCAATCTCGGCTCCGTGACACACTGGACAATGCATTGGACTTCTAGACTCTTTATCTTAGCCCAACTCTACCTCTGAAGACTCTCCAACTACTTTAGAACCATATTCAAAGTGTTAAGTTTGAAACGGTTCATGATCCTGTAAAGCGGTACATGAATTATGATGGCCACCATTGACAGGTTAAGGACTACAACTTGATAGCCTTTCACTATGTCGAAGGGATGTTTTAACTACTTCTAAGTTTCTAAACAAAATCAGTAAGAGACTACTACACTAAAGAGAAACTACCATGGAGATGCCGGGGATTGAACCCGGGACCTCATACATGCAAAGCATGCGCTCTACCACTGAGCTACATCCCCACACATAAGGTGGCTGTGAGAAGTTGTTTCTGACTCACACATCTGCCACCATGAATTTTCTAGTGAGAGGATAATATAAACAATACTGTTAACTACTATGTTGACTTTAAATGAACCAGGTACAAAAGAAGGTACATAGGCCAAGTTTGGCTCTGTGACGCATTGGACAATGCATTGTTTTTTTAGATTATTCATTTTACCTTTTTGCCCTCCAACTACTCTATAAAAAAATTCAAAGTGTTAAGTTTGAAATGGATCATGATCCTAGCTTGCAAAACATGAATTATGATGGCCAACATTTACATATTAAGGACCACAACTTGATAGCCTTTCACTATGTCACAGAGAGGTTTCAACTACTTCTAAATTTCTAAACAAAATTAGTAAGAGACTACTGCACTAAAGGGAAGTCACCATGGAGATGCTGGGGATTGAACCCAGGACCTCATACATGCGAAGCATGCGCTCTACCACTGAGCTACATCCCCACTTATAAAGCATTGGTGAGATGTTGTGTCTGACTCACACATCCGCCACCAAGGATTTTGTAGTGTGAGGATTATAAACAATATATTTAAATGCTACATTCAGTTCAAATGAACCAAGATACAAAAGAAGACACTTGGGCCAAGCTTGGCCCCCTTGACACAATGGAAAATGCATTGGACTTCGAGAGTGTTGTAAGTCCCATCAGAGTCACATTTATTTTCTCTGTGTGAGTCCTCAGCTACTTTGCTTCTTTACACATTACAGTGCTGATATGTCTATTCCAGTGGCTCCTACAAAATATTTTGTGTTTTATTTTGACATTCAAAACAAGTGTTGAGGATGAAAAGGCCTTTTTTGTGGTTTGCTGAACCTAATCAAAGATTTTCTTTAAAAAGGCAAAAAGATCACATGATCCCGACGTGATTTGAACACGCAACCTTCTGATCTGGAGTCAGACGCGCTACCGTTGCGCCACGAGATCCGCAAAGAAAAGCCCTTATTCAACAACTCCAAGTAAACAACAGGGACCCTAGATATGCCAGGGACCTTATGGATGAGAAGCACATGCTCTACCACTAAGCTACATCTCCAGCTGCTACTAATCAGACTGACCTTTAGTCTGACTCACACATATCTGCAACACTGCATTTCATGGTCGCATTGTTTAAAAAACATACGACCATTGTCTCTCTTTTAATTGTACAGAAAGGTTGAATACGTCTCACCAGTCCACCTAGGCTCTGTGGCGCAATGGATAGCGCATTGGACTTCTAGACAGTCAAAGACATTCAAAGGTTGTGGGTTCGAGTCCCACCAGAGTCACTTTAGTTTACTTCCAGTGAGTCCAACGAAACACTTACTGGTTTAATGTTTATGCTCAATGCAAGTGTTAACTTTGAAAAAGTCCTTCATCCTAAGGATCTCGTGGTACATGAATTATGATGGCCAGCATTTAATGATCAAGCACTACCCTTCAGACACAAACTTTCACCATGTCATAGAGATGTTTCAACTCTTTTTACAATCCTAGCTGAAAATGGTAAGAGACGGCTACGCTAATGAGTAGTCACCATGGAAACACCATGAATTCAACCTGGGACCTCATAAAGCAAAGCATGCGCTCTACCCCTGAGCTCCATCCCCACACGTATGTCTGTTGTGAGAAGTTGTTTCTGACTCACAAGTCCGCCACTATGGTGTTTGTAGTCAGAGAATTATACAAACAGTATTATTAACATTCAGTTCAAATGAACCAAGTTGCAAAAGAAGGTACATAGGCCAATCTCGGCTCCGTGACACACTGGACAATGCATTGGACTTCTAGACTCTTTGTCTTAGCCCAACTCTACCCTCTGAAGACTCTCCAACTACTTTAGAACCATATTCAAAGTGTTAAGTTTGAAACGGTTCATGATCCTGTAAAGCGGTACATGAATTATGATGGCCACCATTGACAGGTTAAGGACTACAACCTGATAGACTTTCACTATGTCGAAGGGATGTTTTAACTACTTCTAAAGTTTCTAAACAAAATCAGTAAGAGACTACTACACTAAAGAGAAACTACCATGGAGATGCCGGGGATTGAACCCGGGACCTCATACATGCAAAGCATGCGCTCTACCACTGAGCTACATCCCCACACATAAGGTGGCTGTGAGAAGTTGTTTCTGACTCACACATCTGCCACCATGAATTTTCTAGTGAGAGGATAATATAAACAATACTGTTAACTACTATGTTGACTTTAAATGAACCAAGGTACAAAAGAAGGTACATAGGCCAAGTTTGGCTCTGTGACGCATTGGACAATGCATTGTTTTTTTAGATTATTCATTTTACCTTTTTGCCCTCCAACTACTCTATAAAAAAATTCAAAGTGTTAAGTTTGAAATGGATCATGATCCTAGCTTGCAAAACATGAATTATGATGGCCAACATTTACATATTAAGGACCACAACTTGATAGCCTTTCACTATGTCACAGAGAGGTTTCAACTACTTCTAAATTTCTAAACAAAATTAGTAAGAGACTACTGCACTAAAGGGAAGTCACCATGGAGATGCTGGGGATTGAACCCAGGACCTCATACATGCGAAGCATGCGCTCTACCACTGAGCTACATCCCCACTTATAAAGCATTGGTGAGATGTTGTGTCTGACTCACACATCCGCCACCAAGGATTTTGTAGTGTGAGGATTATATAAACAATATATTTAAATGCTACATTCAGTTCAAATGAACCAAGATACAAAAGAAGACACTTGGGCCAAGCTTGGCCCCCTTGACACAATGGAAAATGCATTGGACTTCGAGAGTGTTGTAAGTCCCATCAGAGTCACATTTATTTTTCTCTGTGTGAGTCCTCAGCTACTTTGCTTCTTTACACATTACAGTGCTGATATGTCTATTCCAGTGGCTCCTACAAAATATTTAGTGTTTTATTTTGACATTCAAAACAAGTGTTGAGGATGAAAAGGCCTTTTTTGTGGTTTGCTGAACCTAATCAAAGATTTTCTTTAAAAAGGCAAAAAGATCACATGATCCCGACGTGATTTGAACACGCAACCTTCTGATCTGGAGTCAGACGCGCTACCGTTGCGCCACGAGATCCGCAAAGAAAAGCCCTTATTCAACAACTCCAAGTAAACAACAGGGACCCTAGATATGCCAGGGACCTTATGGATGAGAAGCACATGCTCTACCACTAAGCTACATCTCCAGCTGCTACTAATCAGACTGACCTTTAGTCTGACTCACACATATCTGCAACACTGCATTTCATGGTCGCATTGTTTAAAAAACATACGACCATTGTCTCTCTTTTAATTGTACAGAAAGGTTGAATACGTCTCACCAGTCCACCTAGGCTCTGTGGCGCAATGGATAGCGCATTGGACTTCTAGACAGTCAAAGACATTCAAAGGTTGTGGGTTCGAGTCCCACCAGAGTCACTTTAGTTTACTTCCAGTGAGTCCAACGAAACACTTACTGGTTTAATGTTTATGCTCAATGCAAGTGTTAACTTTGAAAAAGTCCTTCATCCTAAGGATCTCGTGGTACATGAATTATGATGGCCAGCATTTAATGATCAAGCACTACCCTTCAGACACAAACTTTCACCATGTCATAGAGATGTTTCAACTCTTTTTACAATCCTAGCTGAAAATGGTAAGAGACGGCTACGCTAATGAGTAGTCACCATGGAAACACCATGAATTCAACCTGGGACCTCATAAAGCAAAGCATGCGCTCTACCCCTGAGCTCCATCCCCACACGTATGTCTGTTGTGAGAAGTTGTTTCTGACTCACAAGTCCGCCACTATGGAGTTTGTAGTCAGAGAATTATACAAACAGTATTATTAACATTCAGTTCAAATGAACCAAGTTGCAAAAGAAGGTACATAGGCCAATCTCGGCTCCGTGACACACTGGACAATGCATTGGACTTCTAGACTCTTTGTCTTAGCCCAACTCTACCCTCTGAAGACTCTCCAACTACTTTAGAACCATATTCAAAGTGTTAAGTTTGAAACGGTTCATGATCCTGTAAAGCGGTACATGAATTATGATGGCCACCATTGACAGGTTAAGGACTACAACCTGATAGACTTTCACTATGTCGAAGGGATGTTTTAACTACTTCTAAATTTCTAAACAAAATCAGTAAGAGACTACTACACTAAAGAGAAACTACCATGGAGATGCCGGGGATTGAACCCGGGACCTCATACATGCAAAGCATGCGCTCTACCACTGAGCTACATCCCCACACATAAGGTGGCTGTGAGAAGTTGTTTCTGACTCACACATCTGCCACCATGAATTTTCTAGTGAGAGGATAATATAAACAATACTGTTAACTACTATGTTTACTTTAAATGAACCAAGGTACAAAAGAAGGTACATAGGCCAAGTTTGGCTCTGTGACGCATTGGACAATGCATTGTTTTTTTAGATTATTCATTTTACCTTTTTGCCCTCCAACTACTCTATAAAAAAATTCAAAGTGTTAAGTTTGAAATGGATCATGATCCTAGCTTGCAAAACATGAATTATGATGGCCAACATTTACATATTAAGGAGCACAACTTGATAGCCTTTCACTATGTCACAGAGAGGTTTCAACTACTTCTAAATTTCTAAACAAAATTAGTAAGAGACTACTGCACTAAAGGGAAGTCACCATGGAGATGCTGGGGATTGAACCCAGGACCTCATACATGCGAAGCATGCGCTCTACCACTGAGCTACATCCCCACTTATAAAGCATTGGTGAGATGTTGTGTCTGACTCACACATCCGCCACCAAGGATTTTGTAGTGTGAGGATTATATAAACAATATATTTAAATGCTACATTCAGTTCAAATGAACCAAGATACAAAAGAAGACACTTGGGCCAAGCTTGGCCCCCTTGACACAATGGAAAATGCATTGGACTTCGAGAGTGTTGTAAGTCCCATCAGAGTCACATTTATTTTTCTCTGTGTGAGTCCTCAGCTACTTTGCTTCTTTACACATTACAGTGCTGATATGTCTATTCCAGTGGCTCCTACAAAATATTTTGTGTTTTATTTTGACATTCAAAACAAGTGTTGAGGATGAAAAGGCCTTTTTTGTGGTTTGCTGAACCTAATCAAAGATTTTCTTTAAAAAGGCAAAAAGATCACATGATCCCGACGTGATTTGAACACGCAACCTTCTGATCTGGAGTCAGACGCGCTACCGTTGCGCCACGAGATCCGCAAAGAAAAGCGCTTATTCAACAACTCCAAGTAAACAACAGGGACCCTAGATATGCCAGGGACCTTATGGATGAGAAGCACATGCTCTACCACTAAGCTACATCTCCAGCTGCTACTAATCAGACTGACCTTTAGTCTGACTCACACATATCTGCAACACTGCATTTCATGGTCGCATTGTTTAAAAAACATACGACCATTGTCTCTCTTTTAATTGTACAGAAAGGTTGAATACGTCTCACCAGTCCACCTAGGCTCTGTGGCGCAATGGATAGCGCATTGGACTTCTAGACAGTCAAAGACATTCAAAGGTTGTGGGTTCGAGTCCCACCAGAGTCACTTTAGTTTACTTCCAATGAGTCCAACGAAACACTTACTGGTTTAATGTTTATGCTCAATGCAAGTGTTAACTTTGAAAAAGTCCTTCATCCTAAGGATCTCGTGGTACATGAATTATGATGGCCAGCATTTAATGATCAAGCACTACCCTTCAGACACAAACTTTCACCATGTCATAGAGATGTTTCAACTCTTTTTACAATCCTAGCTGAAAATGGTAAGAGACGGCTACGCTAATGAGTAGTCACCATGGAAACACCATGAATTCAACCTGGGACCTCATAAAGCAAAGCATGCGCTCTACCCCTGAGCTCCATCCCCACACGTATGTCTGTTGTGAGAAGTTGTTTCTGACTCACAAGTCCGCCACTATGGAGTTTGTAGTCAGAGAATTATACAAACAGTATTATTAACATTCAGTTCAAATGAACCAAGTTGCAAAAGAAGGTACATAGGCCAATCTCGGCTCCGTGACACACTGGACAATGCATTGGACTTCTAGACTCTTTGTCTTAGCCCAACTCTACCCTCTGAAGACTCTCCAACTACTTTAGAACCATATTCAAAGTGTTAAGTTTGAAACGGTTCATGATCCTGTAAAGCGGTACATGAATTATGATGGCCACCATTGACAGGTTAAGGACTACAACCTGATAGACTTTCACTATGTCGAAGGGATGTTTTAACTACTTCTAAGTTTCTAAACAAAATCAGTAAGAGACTACTACACTAAAGAGAAACTACCATGGAGATGCCGGGGATTGAACCCGGGACCTCATACATGCAAAGCATGCGCTCTACCACTGAGCTACATCCCCACACATAAGGTGGCTGTGAGAAGTTGTTTCTGACTCACACATCTGCCACCATGAATTTTCTAGTGAGAGGATAATATAAACAATACTGTTAACTACTATGTTGACTTTAAATGAACCAAGGTACAAAAGAAGGTACATAGGCCAAGTTTGGCTCTGTGACGCATTGGACAATGCATTGTTTTTTTAGATTATTCATTTTACCTTTTTGCCCTCCAACTACTCTATAAAAAAATTCAAAGTGTTAAGTTTGAAATGGATCATGATCCTAGCTTGCAAAACATGAATTATGATGGCCAACATTTACATATTAAGGACCACAACTTGATAGCCTTTCACTATGTCACAGAGAGGTTTCAACTACTTCTAAATTTCTAAACAAAATTAGTAAGAGACTACTGCACTAAAGGGAAGTCACCATGGAGATGCTGGGGATTGAACCCAGGACCTCATACATGCGAAGCATGCGCTCTACCACTGAGCTACATCCCCACTTATAAAGCATTGGTGAGATGTTGTGTCTGACTCACACATCCGCCACCAAGGATTTTGTAGTGTGAGGATTATATAAACAATATATTTAAATGCTACATTCAGTTCAAATGAACCAAGATACAAAAGAAGACACTTGGGCCAAGCTTGGCCCCCTTGACACAATGGAAAATGCATTGGACTTCGAGAGTGTTGTAAGTCCCATCAGAGTCACATTTATTTTTCTCTGTGTGAGTCCTCAGCTACTTTGCTTCTTTACACATTACAGTGCTGATATGTCTATTCCAGTGGCTCCTACAAAATATTTTGTGTTTTATTTTGACATTCAAAACAAGTGTTGAGGATGAAAAGGCCTTTTTTGTGGTTTGCTGAACCTAATCAAAGATTTTCTTTAAAAAGGCAAAAAGATCACATGATCCCGACGTGATTTGAACACGCAACCTTCTGATCTGGAGTCAGACGCGCTACCGTTGCGCCACGAGATCCGCAAAGAAAAGCGCTTATTCAACAACTCCAAGTAAACAACAGGGACCCTAGATATGCCAGGGACCTTATGGATGAGAAGCACATGCTCTACCACTAAGCTACATCTCCAGCTGCTACTAATCAGACTGACCTTTAGTCTGACTCACACATATCTGCAACACTGCATTTCATGGTCGCATTGTTTAAAAAACATACGACCATTGTCTCTCTTTTAATTGTACAGAAAGGTTGAATACGTCTCACCAGTCCACCTAGGCTCTGTGGCGCAATGGATAGCGCATTGGACTTCTAGACAGTCAAAGACATTCAAAGGTTGTGGGTTCGAGTCCCACCAGAGTCACTTTAGTTTACTTCCAGTGAGTCCAACGAAACACTTACTGGTTTAATGTTTATGCTCAATGCAAGTGTTAACTTTGAAAAAGTCCTTCATCCTAAGGATCTCGTGGTACATGAATTATGATGGCCAGCATTTAATGATCAAGCACTACCCTTCAGACACAAACTTTCACCATGTCATAGAGATGTTTCAACTCTTTTTACAATCCTAGCTGAAAATGGTAAGAGACGGCTACGCTAATGAGTAGTCACCATGGAAACACCATGAATTCAACCTGGGACCTCATAAAGCAAAGCATGCGCTCTACCCCTGAGCTCCATCCCCACACGTATGTCTGTTGTGAGAAGTTGTTTCTGACTCACAAGTCCGCCACTATGGAGTTTGTAGTCAGAGAATTATACAAACAGTATTATTAACATTCAGTTCAAATGAACCAAGTTGCAAAAGAAGGTACATAGGCCAATCTCGGCTCCGTGACACACTGGACAATGCATTGGACTTCTAGACTCTTTGTCTTAGCCCAACTCTACCCTCTGAAGACTCTCCAACTACTTTAGAACCATATTCAAAGTGTTAAGTTTGAAACGGTTCATGATCCTGTAAAGCGGTACATGAATTATGATGGCCACCATTGACAGGTTAAGGACTACAACCTGATAGACTTTCACTATGTCGAAGGGATGTTTTAACTACTTCTAAGTTTCTAAACAAAATCAGTAAGAGACTACTACACTAAAGAGAAACTACCATGGAGATGCCGGGGATTGAACCCGGGACCTCATACATGCAAAGCATGCGCTCTACCACTGAGCTACATCCCCACACATAAGGTGGCTGTGAGAAGTTGTTTCTGACTCACACATCTGCCACCATGAATTTTCTAGTGAGAGGATAATATAAACAATACTGTTAACTACTATGTTGACTTTAAATGAACCAAGGTACAAAAGAAGGTACATAGGCCAAGTTTGGCTCTGTGACGCATTGGACAATGCATTGTTTTTTTAGATTATTCATTTTACCTTTTTGCCCTCCAACTACTCTATAAAAAAATTCAAAGTGTTAAGTTTGAAATGGATCATGATCCTAGCTTGCAAAACATGAATTATGATGGCCAACATTTACATATTAAGGACCACAACTTGATAGCCTTTCACTATGTCACAGAGAGGTTTCAACTACTTCTAAATTTCTAAACAAAATTAGTAAGAGACTACTGCACTAAAGGGAAGTCACCATGGAGATGCTGGGGATTGAACCCAGGACCTCATACATGCGAAGCATGCGCTCTACCACTGAGCTACATCCCCACTTATAAAGCATTGGTGAGATGTTGTGTCTGACTCACACATCCGCCACCAAGGATTTTGTAGTGTGAGGATTATATAAACAATATATTTAAATGCTACATTCAGTTCAAATGAACCAAGATACAAAAGAAGACACTTGGGCCAAGCTTGGCCCCCTTGACACAATGGAAAATGCATTGGACTTCGAGAGTGTTGTAAGTCCCATCAGAGTCACATTTATTTTTCTCTGTGTGAGTCCTCAGCTACTTTGCTTCTTTACACATTACAGTGCTGATATGTCTATTCCAGTGGCTCCTACAAAATATTTTGTGTTTTATTTTGACATTCAAAACAAGTGTTGAGGATGAAAAGGCCTTTTTTGTGGTTTGCTGAACCTAATCAAAGATTTTCTTTAAAAAGGCAAAAAGATCACATGATCCCGACGTGATTTGAACACGCAACCTTCTGATCTGGAGTCAGACGCGCTACCGTTGCGCCACGAGATCCGCAAAGAAAAGCGCTTATTCAACAACTCCAAGTAAACAACAGGGACCCTAGATATGCCAGGGACCTTATGGATGAGAAGCACATGCTCTACCACTAAGCTACATCTCCAGCTGCTACTAATCAGACTGACCTTTAGTCTGACTCACACATATCTGCAACACTGCATTTCATGGTCGCATTGTTTAAAAAACATACGACCATTGTCTCTCTTTTAATTGTACAGAAAGGTTGAATACGTCTCACCAGTCCACCTAGGCTCTGTGGCGCAATGGATAGCGCATTGGACTTCTAGACAGTCAAAGACATTCAAAGGTTGTGGGTTCGAGTCCCACCAGAGTCACTTTAGTTTACTTCCAGTGAGTCCAACGAAACACTTACTGGTTTAATGTTTATGCTCAATGCAAGTGTTAACTTTGAAAAAGTCCTTCATCCTAAGGATCTCGTGGTACATGAATTATGATGGCCAGCATTTAATGATCAAGCACTACCCTTCAGACACAAACTTTCACCATGTCATAGAGATGTTTCAACTCTTTTTACAATCCTAGCTGAAAATGGTAAGAGACGGCTACGCTAATGAGTAGTCACCATGGAAACACCATGAATTCAACCTGGGACCTCATAAAGCAAAGCATGCGCTCTACCCCTGAGCTCCATCCCCACACGTATGTCTGTTGTGAGAAGTTGTTTCTGACTCACAAGTCCGCCACTATGGAGTTTGTAGTCAGAGAATTATACAAACAGTATTATTAACATTCAGTTCAAATGAACCAAGTTGCAAAAGAAGGTACATAGGCCAATCTCGGCTCCGTGACACACTGGACAATGCATTGGACTTCTAGACTCTTTGTCTTAGCCCAACTCTACCCTCTGAAGACTCTCCAACTACTTTAGAACCATATTCAAAGTGTTAAGTTTGAAACGGTTCATGATCCTGTAAAGCGGTACATGAATTATGATGGCCACCATTGACAGGTTAAGGACTACAACCTGATAGACTTTCACTATGTCGAAGGGATGTTTTAACTACTTCTAAGTTTCTAAACAAAATCAGTAAGAGACTACTACACTAAAGAGAAACTACCATGGAGATGCCGGGGATTGAACCCGGGACCTCATACATGCAAAGCATGCGCTCTACCACTGAGCTACATCCCCACACATAAGGTGGCTGTGAGAAGTTGTTTCTGACTCACACATCTGCCACCATGAATTTTCTAGTGAGAGGATAATATAAACAATACTGTTAACTACTATGTTGACTTTAAATGAACCAAGGTACAAAAGAAGGTACATAGGCCAAGTTTGGCTCTGTGACGCATTGGACAATGCATTGTTTTTTTAGATTATTCATTTTACCTTTTTGCCCTCCAACTACTCTATAAAAAAATTCAAAGTGTTAAGTTTGAAATGGATCATGATCCTAGCTTGCAAAACATGAATTATGATGGCCAACATTTACATATTAAGGACCACAACTTGATAGCCTTTCACTATGTCACAGAGAGGTTTCAACTACTTCTAAATTTCTAAACAAAATTAGTAAGAGACTACTGCACTAAAGGGAAGTCACCATGGAGATGCTGGGGATTGAACCCAGGACCTCATACATGCGAAGCATGCGCTCTACCACTGAGCTACATCCCCACTTATAAAGCATTGGTGAGATGTTGTGTCTGACTCACACATCCGCCACCAAGGATTTTGTAGTGTGAGGATTATATAAACAATATATTTAAATGCTACATTCAGTTCAAATGAACCAAGATACAAAAGAAGACACTTGGGCCAAGCTTGGCCCCCTTGACACAATGGAAAATGCATTGGACTTCGAGAGTGTTGTAAGTCCCATCAGAGTCACATTTATTTTTCTCTGTGTGAGTCCTCAGCTACTTTGCTTCTTTACACATTACAGTGCTGATATGTCTATTCCAGTGGCTCCTACAAAATATTTTGTGTTTTATTTTGACATTCAAAACAAGTGTTGAGGATGAAAAGGCCTTTTTTGTGGTTTGCTGAACCTAATCAAAGATTTTCTTTAAAAAGGCAAAAAGATCACATGATCCCGACGTGATTTGAACACGCAACCTTCTGATCTGGAGTCAGACGCGCTACCGTTGCGCCACGAGATCCGCAAAGAAAAGCGCTTATTCAACAACTCCAAGTAAACAACAGGGACCCTAGATATGCCAGGGACCTTATGGATGAGAAGCACATGCTCTACCACTAAGCTACATCTCCAGCTGCTACTAATCAGACTGACCTTTAGTCTGACTCACACATATCTGCAACACTGCATTTCATGGTCGCATTGTTTAAAAAACATACGACCATTGTCTCTCTTTTAATTGTACAGAAAGGTTGAATACGTCTCACCAGTCCACCTAGGCTCTGTGGCGCAATGGATAGCGCATTGGACTTCTAGACAGTCAAAGACATTCAAAGGTTGTGGGTTCGAGTCCCACCAGAGTCACTTTAGTTTACTTCCAGTGAGTCCAACGAAACACTTACTGGTTTAATGTTTATGCTCAATGCAAGTGTTAACTTTGAAAAAGTCCTTCATCCTAAGGATCTCGTGGTACATGAATTATGATGGCCAGCATTTAATGATCAAGCACTACCCTTCAGACACAAACTTTCACCATGTCATAGAGATGTTTCAACTCTTTTTACAATCCTAGCTGAAAATGGTAAGAGACGGCTACGCTAATGAGTAGTCACCATGGAAACACCATGAATTCAACCTGGGACCTCATAAAGCAAAGCATGCGCTCTACCCCTGAGCTCCATCCCCACACGTATGTCTGTTGTGAGAAGTTGTTTCTGACTCACAAGTCCGCCACTATGGAGTTTGTAGTCAGAGAATTATACAAACAGTATTATTAACATTCAGTTCAAATGAACCAAGTTGCAAAAGAAGGTACATAGGCCAATCTCGGCTCCGTGACACACTGGACAATGCATTGGACTTCTAGACTCTTTGTCTTAGCCCAACTCTACCCTCTGAAGACTCTCCAACTACTTTAGAACCATATTCAAAGTGTTAAGTTTGAAACGGTTCATGATCCTGTAAAGCGGTACATGAATTATGATGGCCACCATTGACAGGTTAAGGACTACAACCTGATAGACTTTCACTATGTCGAAGGGATGTTTTAACTACTTCTAAGTTTCTAAACAAAATCAGTAAGAGACTACTACACTAAAGAGAAACTACCATGGAGATGCCGGGGATTGAACCCGGGACCTCATACATGCAAAGCATGCGCTCTACCACTGAGCTACATCCCCACACATAAGGTGGCTGTGAGAAGTTGTTTCTGACTCACACATCTGCCACCATGAATTTTCTAGTGAGAGGATAATATAAACAATACTGTTAACTACTATGTTGACTTTAAATGAACCAAGGTACAAAAGAAGGTACATAGGCCAAGTTTGGCTCTGTGACGCATTGGACAATGCATTGTTTTTTTAGATTATTCATTTTACCTTTTTGCCCTCCAACTACTCTATAAAAAAATTCAAAGTGTTAAGTTTGAAATGGATCATGATCCTAGCTTGCAAAACATGAATTATGATGGCCAACATTTACATATTAAGGACCACAACTTGATAGCCTTTCACTATGTCACAGAGAGGTTTCAACTACTTCTAAATTTCTAAACAAAATTAGTAAGAGACTACTGCACTAAAGGGAAGTCACCATGGAGATGCTGGGGATTGAACCCAGGACCTCATACATGCGAAGCATGCGCTCTACCACTGAGCTACATCCCCACTTATAAAGCATTGGTGAGATGTTGTGTCTGACTCACACATCCGCCACCAAGGATTTTGTAGTGTGAGGATTATATAAACAATATATTTAAATGCTACATTCAGTTCAAATGAACCAAGATACAAAAGAAGACACTTGGGCCAAGCTTGGCCCCCTTGACACAATGGAAAATGCATTGGACTTCGAGAGTGTTGTAAGTCCCATCAGAGTCACATTTATTTTTCTCTGTGTGAGTCCTCAGCTACTTTGCTTCTTTACACATTACAGTGCTGATATGTCTATTCCAGTGGCTCCTACAAAATATTTTGTGTTTTATTTTGACATTCAAAACAAGTGTTGAGGATGAAAAGGCCTTTTTTGTGGTTTGCTGAACCTAATCAAAGATTTTCTTTAAAAAGGCAAAAAGATCACATGATCCCGACGTGATTTGAACACGCAACCTTCTGATCTGGAGTCAGACGCGCTACCGTTGCGCCACGAGATCCGCAAAGAAAAGCGCTTATTCAACAACTCCAAGTAAACAACAGGGACCCTAGATATGCCAGGGACCTTATGGATGAGAAGCACATGCTCTACCACTAAGCTACATCTCCAGCTGCTACTAATCAGACTGACCTTTAGTCTGACTCACACATATCTGCAACACTGCATTTCATGGTCGCATTGTTTAAAAAACATACGACCATTGTCTCTCTTTTAATTGTACAGAAAGGTTGAATACGTCTCACCAGTCCACCTAGGCTCTGTGGCGCAATGGATAGCGCATTGGACTTCTAGACAGTCAAAGACATTCAAAGGTTGTGGGTTCGAGTCCCACCAGAGTCACTTTAGTTTACTTCCAGTGAGTCCAACGAAACACTTACTGGTTTAATGTTTATGCTCAATGCAAGTGTTAACTTTGAAAAAGTCCTTCATCCTAAGGATCTCGTGGTACATGAATTATGATGGCCAGCATTTAATGATCAAGCACTACCCTTCAGACACAAACTTTCACCATGTCATAGAGATGTTTCAACTCTTTTTACAATCCTAGCTGAAAATGGTAAGAGACGGCTACGCTAATGAGTAGTCACCATGGAAACACCATGAATTCAACCTGGGACCTCATAAAGCAAAGCATGCGCTCTACCCCTGAGCTCCATCCCTACACGTATGTCTGTTGTGAGAAGTTGTTTCTGACTCACAAGTCCGCCACTATGGAGTTTGTAGTCAGAGAATTATACAAACAGTATTATTAACATTCAGTTCAAATGAACCAAGTTGCAAAAGAAGGTACATAGGCCAATCTCGGCTCCGTGACACACTGGACAATGCATTGGACTTCTAGACTCTTTGTCTTAGCCCAACTCTACCCTCTGAAGACTCTCCAACTACTTTAGAACCATATTCAAAGTGTTAAGTTTGAAACGGTTCATGATCCTGTAAAGCGGTACATGAATTATGATGGCCACCATTGACAGGTTAAGGACTACAACCTGATAGACTTTCACTATGTCGAAGGGATGTTTTAACTACTTCTAAGTTTCTAAACAAAATCAGTAAGAGACTACTACACTAAAGAGAAACTACCATGGAGATGCCGGGGATTGAACCCAGGACCTCATACATGCAAAGCATGCGCTCTACCACTGAGCTACATCCCCACACATAAGGTGGCTGTGAGAAGTTGTTTCTGACTCACACATCTGCCACCATGAATTTTCTAGTGAGAGGATAATATAAACAATACTGTTAACTACTATGTTGACTTTAAATGAACCAAGGTACAAAAGAAGGTACATAGGCCAAGTTTGGCTCTGTGACGCATTGGACAATGCATTGTTTTTTTAGATTATTCATTTTACCTTTTTGCCCTCCAACTACTCTATAAAAAAATTCAAAGTGTTAAGTTTGAAATGGATCATGATCCTAGCTTGCAAAACATGAATTATGATGGCCAACATTTACATATTAAGGACCACAACTTGATAGCCTTTCACTATGTCACAGAGAGGTTTCAACTACTTCTAAATTTCTAAACAAAATTAGTAAGAGACTACTGCACTAAAGGGAAGTCACCATGGAGATGCTGGGGATTGAACCCAGGACCTCATACATGCGAAGCATGCGCTCTACCACTGAGCTACATCCCCACTTATAAAGCATTGGTGAGATGTTGTGTCTGACTCACACATCCGCCACCAAGGATTTTGTAGTGTGAGGATTATATAAACAATATATTTAAATGCTACATTCAGTTCAAATGAACCAAGATACAAAAGAAGACACTTGGGCCAAGCTTGGCCCCCTTGACACAATGGAAAATGCATTGGACTTCGAGAGTGTTGTAAGTCCCATCAGAGTCACATTTATTTTTCTCTGTGTGAGTCCTCAGCTACTTTGCTTCTTTACACATTACAGTGCTGATATGTCTATTCCAGTGGCTCCTACAAAATATTTTGTGTTTTATTTTGACATTCAAAACAAGTGTTGAGGATGAAAAGGCCTTTTTTGTGGTTTGCTGAACCTAATCAAAGATTTTCTTTAAAAAGGCAAAAAGATCACATGATCCCGACGTGATTTGAACACGCAACCTTCTGATCTGGAGTCAGACGCGCTACCGTTGCGCCACGAGATCCGCAAAGAAAAGCGCTTATTCAACAACTCCAAGTAAACAACAGGGACCCTAGATATGCCAGGGACCTTATGGATGAGAAGCACATGCTCTACCACTAAGCTACATCTCCAGCTGCTACTAATCAGACTGACCTTTAGTCTGACTCACACATATCTGCAACACTGCATTTCATGGTCGCATTGTTTAAAAAACATACGACCATTGTCTCTCTTTTAATTGTACAGAAAGGTTGAATACGTCTCACCAGTCCACCTAGGCTCTGTGGCGCAATGGATAGCGCATTGGACTTCTAGACAGTCAAAGACATTCAAAGGTTGTGGGTTCGAGTCCCACCAGAGTCACTTTAGTTTACTTCCAGTGAGTCCAACGAAACACTTACTGGTTTAATGTTTATGCTCAATGCAAGTGTTAACTTTGAAAAAGTCCTTCATCCTAAGGATCTCGTGGTACATGAATTATGATGGCCAGCATTTAATGATCAAGCACTACCCTTCAGACACAAACTTTCACCATGTCATAGAGATGTTTCAACTCTTTTTACAATCCTAGCTGAAAATGGTAAGAGACGGCTACGCTAATGAGTAGTCACCATGGAAACACCATGAATTCAACCTGGGACCTCATAAAGCAAAGCATGCGCTCTACCCCTGAGCTCCATCCCCACACGTATGTCTGTTGTGAGAAGTTGTTTCTGACTCACAAGTCCGCCACTATGGAGTTTGTAGTCAGAGAATTATACAAACAGTATTATTAACATTCAGTTCAAATGAACCAAGTTGCAAAAGAAGGTACATAGGCCAATCTCGGCTCCGTGACACACTGGACAATGCATTGGACTTCTAGACTCTTTGTCTTAGCCCAACTCTACCCTCTGAAGACTCTCCAACTACTTTAGAACCATATTCAAAGTGTTAAGTTTGAAACGGTTCATGATCCTGTAAAGCGGTACATGAATTATGATGGCCACCATTGACAGGTTAAGGACTACAACCTGATAGACTTTCACTATGTCGAAGGGATGTTTTAACTACTTCTAAATTTCTAAACAAAATCAGTAAGAGACTACTACACTAAAGAGAAACTACCATGGAGATGCCGGGGATTGAACCCGGGACCTCATACATGCAAAGCATGCGCTCTACCACTGAGCTACATCCCCACACATAAGGTGGCTGTGAGAAGTTGTTTCTGACTCACACATCTGCCACCATGAATTTTCTAGTGAGAGGATAATATAAACAATACTGTTAACTACTATGTTTACTTTAAATGAACCAAGGTACAAAAGAAGGTACATAGGCCAAGTTTGGCTCTGTGACGCATTGGACAATGCATTGTTTTTTTTAGATTATTCATTTTACCTTTTTGCCCTCCAACTACTCTATAAAAAAATTCAAAGTGTTAAGTTTGAAATGGATCATGATCCTAGCTTGCAAAACATGAATTATGATGGCCAACATTTACATATTAAGGAGCACAACTTGATAGCCTTTCACTATGTCACAGAGAGGTTTCAACTACTTCTAAATTTCTAAACAAAATTAGTAAGAGACTACTGCACTAAAGGGAAGTCACCATGGAGATGCTGGGGATTGAACCCAGGACCTCATACATGCGAAGCATGCGCTCTACCACTGAGCTACATCCCCACTTATAAAGCATTGGTGAGATGTTGTGTCTGACTCACACATCCGCCACCAAGGATTTTGTAGTGTGAGGATTATATAAACAATATATTTAAATGCTACATTCAGTTCAAATGAACCAAGATACAAAAGAAGACACTTGGGCCAAGCTTGGCCCCCTTGACACAATGGAAAATGCATTGGACTTCGAGAGTGTTGTAAGTCCCATCAGAGTCACATTTATTTTTCTCTGTGTGAGTCCTCAGCTACTTTGCTTCTTTACACATTACAGTGCTGATATGTCTATTCCAGTGGCTCCTACAAAATATTTTGTGTTTTATTTTGACATTCAAAACAAGTGTTGAGGATGAAAAGGCCTTTTTTGTGGTTTGCTGAACCTAATCAAAGATTTTCTTTAAAAAGGCAAAAAGATCACATGATCCCGACGTGATTTGAACACGCAACCTTCTGATCTGGAGTCAGACGCGCTACCGTTGCGCCACGAGATCCGCAAAGAAAAGCGCTTATTCAACAACTCCAAGTAAACAACAGGGACCCTAGATATGCCAGGGACCTTATGGATGAGAAGCACATGCTCTACCACTAAGCTACATCTCCAGCTGCTACTAATCAGACTGACCTTTAGTCTGACTCACACATATCTGCAACACTGCATTTCATGGTCGCATTGTTTAAAAAACATACGACCATTGTCTCTCTTTTAATTGTACAGAAAGGTTGAATACGTCTCACCAGTCCACCTAGGCTCTGTGGCGCAATGGATAGCGCATTGGACTTCTAGACAGTCAAAGACATTCAAAGGTTGTGGGTTCGAGTCCCACCAGAGTCACTTTAGTTTACTTCCAGTGAGTCCAACGAAACACTTACTGGTTTAATGTTTATGCTCAATGCAAGTGTTAACTTTGAAAAAGTCCTTCATCCTAAGGATCTCGTGGTACATGAATTATGATGGCCAGCATTTAATGATCAAGCACTACCCTTCAGACACAAACTTTCACCATGTCATAGAGATGTTTCAACTCTTTTTACAATCCTAGCTGAAAATGGTAAGAGACGGCTACGCTAATGAGTAGTCACCATGGAAACACCATGAATTCAACCTGGGACCTCATAAAGCAAAGCATGCGCTCTACCCCTGAGCTCCATCCCCACACGTATGTCTGTTGTGAGAAGTTGTTTCTGACTCACAAGTCCGCCACTATGGAGTTTGTAGTCAGAGAATTATACAAACAGTATTATTAACATTCAGTTCAAATGAACCAAGTTGCAAAAGAAGGTACATAGGCCAATCTCGGCTCCGTGACACACTGGACAATGCATTGGACTTCTAGACTCTTTGTCTTAGCCCAACTCTACCCTCTGAAGACTCTCCAACTACTTTAGAACCATATTCAAAGTGTTAAGTTTGAAACGGTTCATGATCCTGTAAAGCGGTACATGAATTATGATGGCCACCATTGACAGGTTAAGGACTACAACCTGATAGACTTTCACTATGTCGAAGGGATGTTTTAACTACTTCTAAGTTTCTAAACAAAATCAGTAAGAGACTACTACACTAAAGAGAAACTACCATGGAGATGCCGGGGATTGAACCCGGGACCTCATACATGCAAAGCATGCGCTCTACCACTGAGCTACATCCCCACACATAAGGTGGCTGTGAGAAGTTGTTTCTGACTCACACATCTGCCACCATGAATTTTCTAGTGAGAGGATAATATAAACAATACTGTTAACTACTATGTTGACTTTAAATGAACCAAGGTACAAAAGAAGGTACATAGGCCAAGTTTGGCTCTGTGACGCATTGGACAATGCATTGTTTTTTTAGATTATTCATTTTACCTTTTTGCCCTCCAACTACTCTATAAAAAAATTCAAAGTGTTAAGTTTGAAATGGATCATGATCCTAGCTTGCAAAACATGAATTATGATGGCCAACATTTACATATTAAGGACCACAACTTGATAGCCTTTCACTATGTCACAGAGAGGTTTCAACTACTTCTAAATTTCTAAACAAAATTAGTAAGAGACTACTGCACTAAAGGGAAGTCACCATGGAGATGCTGGGGATTGAACCCAGGACCTCATACATGCGAAGCATGCGCTCTACCACTGAGCTACATCCCCACTTATAAAGCATTGGTGAGATGTTGTGTCTGACTCACACATCCGCCACCAAGGATTTTGTAGTGTGAGGATTATATAAACAATATATTTAAATGCTACATTCAGTTCAAATGAACCAAGATACAAAAGAAGACACTTGGGCCAAGCTTGGCCCCCTTGACACAATGGAAAATGCATTGGACTTCGAGAGTGTTGTAAGTCCCATCAGAGTCACATTTATTTTTCTCTGTGTGAGTCCTCAGCTACTTTGCTTCTTTACACATTACAGTGCTGATATGTCTATTCCAGTGGCTCCTACAAAATATTTTGTGTTTTATTTTGACATTCAAAACAAGTGTTGAGGATGAAAAGGCCTTTTTTGTGGTTTGCTGAACCTAATCAAAGATTTTCTTTAAAAAGGCAAAAAGATCACATGATCCCGACGTGATTTGAACACGCAACCTTCTGATCTGGAGTCAGACGCGCTACCGTTGCGCCACGAGATCCGCAAAGAAAAGCGCTTATTCAACAACTCCAAGTAAACAACAGGGACCCTAGATATGCCAGGGACCTTATGGATGAGAAGCACATGCTCTACCACTAAGCTACATCTCCAGCTGCTACTAATCAGACTGACCTTTAGTCTGACTCACACATATCTGCAACACTGCATTTCATGGTCGCATTGTTTAAAAAACATACGACCATTGTCTCTCTTTTAATTGTACAGAAAGGTTGAATACGTCTCACCAGTCCACCTAGGCTCTGTGGCGCAATGGATAGCGCATTGGACTTCTAGACAGTCAAAGACATTCAAAGGTTGTGGGTTCGAGTCCCACCAGAGTCACTTTAGTTTACTTCCAGTGAGTCCAACGAAACACTTACTGGTTTAATGTTTATGCTCAATGCAAGTGTTAACTTTGAAAAAGTCCTTCATCCTAAGGATCTCGTGGTACATGAATTATGATGGCCAGCATTTAATGATCAAGCACTACCCTTCAGACACAAACTTTCACCATGTCATAGAGATGTTTCAACTCTTTTTACAATCCTAGCTGAAAATGGTAAGAGACGGCTACGCTAATGAGTAGTCACCATGGAAACACCATGAATTCAACCTGGGACCTCATAAAGCAAAGCATGCGCTCTACCCCTGAGCTCCATCCCCACACGTATGTCTGTTGTGAGAAGTTGTTTCTGACTCACAAGTCCGCCACTATGGAGTTTGTAGTCAGAGAATTATACAAACAGTATTATTAACATTCAGTTCAAATGAACCAAGTTGCAAAAGAAGGTACATAGGCCAATCTCGGCTCCGTGACACACTGGACAATGCATTGGACTTCTAGACTCTTTGTCTTAGCCCAACTCTACCCTCTGAAGACTCTCCAACTACTTTAGAACCATATTCAAAGTGTTAAGTTTGAAACGGTTCATGATCCTGTAAAGCGGTACATGAATTATGATGGCCACCATTGACAGGTTAAGGACTACAACCTGATAGACTTTCACTATGTCGAAGGGATGTTTTAACTACTTCTAAGTTTCTAAACAAAATCAGTAAGAGACTACTACACTAAAGAGAAACTACCATGGAGATGCCGGGGATTGAACCCGGGACCTCATACATGCAAAGCATGCGCTCTACCACTGAGCTACATCCCCACACATAAGGTGGCTGTGAGAAGTTGTTTCTGACTCACACATCTGCCACCATGAATTTTCTAGTGAGAGGATAATATAAACAATACTGTTAACTACTATGTTGACTTTAAATGAACCAAGGTACAAAAGAAGGTACATAGGCCAAGTTTGGCTCTGTGACGCATTGGACAATGCATTGTTTTTTTAGATTATTCATTTTACCTTTTTGCCCTCCAACTACTCTATAAAAAAATTCAAAGTGTTAAGTTTGAAATGGATCATGATCCTAGCTTGCAAAACATGAATTATGATGGCCAACATTTACATATTAAGGACCACAACTTGATAGCCTTTCACTATGTCACAGAGAGGTTTCAACTACTTCTAAATTTCTAAACAAAATTAGTAAGAGACTACTGCACTAAAGGGAAGTCACCATGGAGATGCTGGGGATTGAACCCAGGACCTCATACATGCGAAGCATGCGCTCTACCACTGAGCTACATCCCCACTTATAAAGCATTGGTGAGATGTTGTGTCTGACTCACACATCCGCCACCAAGGATTTTGTAGTGTGAGGATTATATAAACAATATATTTAAATGCTACATTCAGTTCAAATGAACCAAGATACAAAAGAAGACACTTGGGCCAAGCTTGGCCCCCTTGACACAATGGAAAATGCATTGGACTTCGAGAGTGTTGTAAGTCCCATCAGAGTCACATTTATTTTTCTCTGTGTGAGTCCTCAGCTACTTTGCTTCTTTACACATTACAGTGCTGATATGTCTATTCCAGTGGCTCCTACAAAATATTTTGTGTTTTATTTTGACATTCAAAACAAGTGTTGAGGATGAAAAGGCCTTTTTTGTGGTTTGCTGAACCTAATCAAAGATTTTCTTTAAAAAGGCAAAAAGATCACATGATCCCGACGTGATTTGAACACGCAACCTTCTGATCTGGAGTCAGACGCGCTACCGTTGCGCCACGAGATCCGCAAAGAAAAGCGCTTATTCAACAACTCCAAGTAAACAACAGGGACCCTAGATATGCCAGGGACCTTATGGATGAGAAGCACATGCTCTACCACTAAGCTACATCTCCAGCTGCTACTAATCAGACTGACCTTTAGTCTGACTCACACATATCTGCAACACTGCATTTCATGGTCGCATTGTTTAAAAAACATACGACCATTGTCTCTCTTTTAATTGTACAGAAAGGTTGAATACGTCTCACCAGTCCACCTAGGCTCTGTGGCGCAATGGATAGCGCATTGGACTTCTAGACAGTCAAAGACATTCAAAGGTTGTGGGTTCGAGTCCCACCAGAGTCACTTTAGTTTACTTCCAGTGAGTCCAACGAAACACTTACTGGTTTAATGTTTATGCTCAATGCAAGTGTTAACTTTGAAAAAGTCCTTCATCCTAAGGATCTCGTGGTACATGAATTATGATGGCCAGCATTTAATGATCAAGCACTACCCTTCAGACACAAACTTTCACCATGTCATAGAGATGTTTCAACTCTTTTTACAATCCTAGCTGAAAATGGTAAGAGACGGCTACGCTAATGAGTAGTCACCATGGAAACACCATGAATTCAACCTGGGACCTCATAAAGCAAAGCATGCGCTCTACCCCTGAGCTCCATCCCCACACGTATGTCTGTTGTGAGAAGTTGTTTCTGACTCACAAGTCCGCCACTATGGAGTTTGTAGTCAGAGAATTATACAAACAGTATTATTAACATTCAGTTCAAATGAACCAAGTTGCAAAAGAAGGTACATAGGCCAATCTCGGCTCCGTGACACACTGGACAATGCATTGGACTTCTAGACTCTTTGTCTTAGCCCAACTCTACCCTCTGAAGACTCTCCAACTACTTTAGAACCATATTCAAAGTGTTAAGTTTGAAACGGTTCATGATCCTGTAAAGCGGTACATGAATTATGATGGCCACCATTGACAGGTTAAGGACTACAACCTGATAGACTTTCACTATGTCGAAGGGATGTTTTAACTACTTCTAAATTTCTAAACAAAATCAGTAAGAGACTACTACACTAAAGAGAAACTACCATGGAGATGCCGGGGATTGAACCCGGGACCTCATACATGCAAAGCATGCGCTCTACCACTGAGCTACATCCCCACACATAAGGTGGCTGTGAGAAGTTGTTTCTGACTCACACATCTGCCACCATGAATTTTCTAGTGAGAGGATAATATAAACAATACTGTTAACTACTATGTTGACTTTAAATGAACCAAGGTACAAAAGAAGGTACATAGGCCAAGTTTGGCTCTGTGACGCATTGGACAATGCATTGTTTTTTTAGATTATTCATTTTACCTTTTTGCCCTCCAACTACTCTATAAAAAAATTCAAAGTGTTAAGTTTGAAATGGATCATGATCCTAGCTTGCAAAACATGAATTATGATGGCCAACATTTACATATTAAGGACCACAACTTGATAGCCTTTCACTATGTCACAGAGAGGTTTCAACTACTTCTAAATTTCTAAACAAAATTAGTAAGAGACTACTGCACTAAAGGGAAGTCACCATGGAGATGCTGGGGATTGAACCCAGGACCTCATACATGCGAAGCATGCGCTCTACCACTGAGCTACATCCCCACTTATAAAGCATTGGTGAGATGTTGTGTCTGACTCACACATCCGCCACCAAGGATTTTGTAGTGTGAGGATTATATAAACAATATATTTAAATGCTACATTCAGTTCAAATGAACCAAGATACAAAAGAAGACACTTGGGCCAAGCTTGGCCCCCTTGACACAATGGAAAATGCATTGGACTTCGAGAGTGTTGTAAGTCCCATCAGAGTCACATTTATTTTTCTCTGTGTGAGTCCTCAGCTACTTTGCTTCTTTACACATTACAGTGCTGATATGTCTATTCCAGTGGCTCCTACAAAATATTTTGTGTTTTATTTTGACATTCAAAACAAGTGTTGAGGATGAAAAGGCCTTTTTTGTGGTTTGCTGAACCTAATCAAAGATTTTCTTTAAAAAGGCAAAAAGATCACATGATCCCGACGTGATTTGAACACGCAACCTTCTGATCTGGAGTCAGACGCGCTACCGTTGCGCCACGAGATCCGCAAAGAAAAGCGCTTATTCAACAACTCCAAGTAAACAACAGGGACCCTAGATATGCCAGGGACCTTATGGATGAGAAGCACATGCTCTACCACTAAGCTACATCTCCAGCTGCTACTAATCAGACTGACCTTTAGTCTGACTCACACATATCTGCAACACTGCATTTCATGGTCGCATTGTTTAAAAAACATACGACCATTGTCTCTCTTTTAATTGTACAGAAAGGTTGAATACGTCTCACCAGTCCACCTAGGCTCTGTGGCGCAATGGATAGCGCATTGGACTTCTAGACAGTCAAAGACATTCAAAGGTTGTGGGTTCGAGTCCCACCAGAGTCACTTTAGTTTACTTCCAGTGAGTCCAACGAAACACTTACTGGTTTAATGTTTATGCTCAATGCAAGTGTTAACTTTGAAAAAGTCCTTCATCCTAAGGATCTCGTGGTACATGAATTATGATGGCCAGCATTTAATGATCAAGCACTACCCTTCAGACACAAACTTTCACCATGTCATAGAGATGTTTCAACTCTTTTTACAATCCTAGCTGAAAATGGTAAGAGACGGCTACGCTAATGAGTAGTCACCATGGAAACACCATGAATTCAACCTGGGACATCATAAAGCAAAGCATGCGCTCTACCCCTGAGCTCCATCCCCACACGTATGTCTGTTGTGAGAAGTTGTTTCTGACTCACAAGTCCGCCACTATGGAGTTTGTAGTCAGAGAATTATACAAACAGTATTATTAACATTCAGTTCAAATGAACCAAGTTGCAAAAGAAGGTACATAGGCCAATCTCGGCTCCGTGACACACTGGACAATGCATTGGACTTCTAGACTCTTTGTCTTAGCCCAACTCTACCCTCTGAAGACTCTCCAACTACTTTAGAACCATATTCAAAGTGTTAAGTTTGAAACGGTTCATGATCCTGTAAAGCGGTACATGAATTATGATGGCCACCATTGACAGGTTAAGGACTACAACCTGATAGACTTTCACTATGTCGAAGGGATGTTTTAACTACTTCTAAATTTCTAAACAAAATCAGTAAGAGACTACTACACTAAAGAGAAACTACCATGGAGATGCCGGGGATTGAACCCGGGACCTCATACATGCAAAGCATGCGCTCTACCACTGAGCTACATCCCCACACATAAGATGGCTGTGAGAAGTTGTTTCTGACTCACACATCTGCCACCATGAATTTTCTAGTGAGAGGATAATATAAACAATACTGTTAACTACTATGTTGACTTTAAATGAACCAAGGTACAAAAGAAGGTACATAGGCCAAGTTTGGCTCTGTGACGCATTGGACAATGCATTGTTTTTTTAGATTATTCATTTTACCTTTTTGCCCTCCAACTACTCTATAAAAAAATTCAAAGTGTTAAGTTTGAAATGGATCATGATCCTAGCTTGCAAAACATGAATTATGATGGCCAACATTTACATATTAAGGACCACAACTTGATAGCCTTTCACTATGTCACAGAGAGGTTTCAACTACTTCTAAATTTCTAAACAAAATTAGTAAGAGACTACTGCACTAAAGGGAAGTCACCATGGAGATGCTGGGGATTGAACCCAGGACCTCATACATGCGAAGCATGCGCTCTACCACTGAGCTACATCCCCACTTATAAAGCATTGGTGAGATGTTGTGTCTGACTCACACATCCGCCACCAAGGATTTTGTAGTGTGAGGATTATATAAACAATATATTTAAATGCTACATTCAGTTCAAATGAACCAAGATACAAAAGAAGACACTTGGGCCAAGCTTGGCCCCCTTGACACAATGGAAAATGCATTGGACTTCGAGAGTGTTGTAAGTCCCATCAGAGTCACATTTATTTTTCTCTGTGTGAGTCCTCAGCTACTTTGCTTCTTTACACATTACAGTGCTGATATGTCTATTCCAGTGGCTCCTACAAAATATTTTGTGTTTTATTTTGACATTCAAAACAAGTGTTGAGGATGAAAAGGCCTTTTTTGTGGTTTGCTGAACCTAATCAAAGATTTTCTTTAAAAAGGCAAAAAGATCACATGATCCCGACGTGATTTGAACACGCAACCTTCTGATCTGGAGTCAGACGCGCTACCGTTGCGCCACGAGATCCGCAAAGAAAAGCGCTTATTCAACAACTCCAAGTAAACAACAGGGACCCTAGATATGCCAGGGACCTTATGGATGAGAAGCACATGCTCTACCACTAAGCTACATCTCCAGCTGCTACTAATCAGACTGACCTTTAGTCTGACTCACACATATCTGCAACACTGCATTTCATGGTCGCATTGTTTAAAAAACATACGACCATTGTCTCTCTTTTAATTGTACAGAAAGGTTGAATACGTCTCACCAGTCCACCTAGGCTCTGTGGCGCAATGGATAGCGCATTGGACTTCTAGACAGTCAAAGACATTCAAAGGTTGTGGGTTCGAGTCCCACCAGAGTCACTTTAGTTTACTTCCAGTGAGTCCAACGAAACACTTACTGGTTTAATGTTTATGCTCAATGCAAGTGTTAACTTTGAAAAAGTCCTTCATCCTAAGGATCTCGTGGTACATGAATTATGATGGCCAGCATTTAATGATCAAGCACTACCCTTCAGACACAAACTTTCACCATGTCATAGAGATGTTTCAACTCTTTTTACAATCCTAGCTGAAAATGGTAAGAGACGGCTACGCTAATGAGTAGTCACCATGGAAACACCATGAATTCAACCTGGGACCTCATAAAGCAAAGCATGCGCTCTACCCCTGAGCTCCATCCCCACACGTATGTCTGTTGTGAGAAGTTGTTTCTGACTCACAAGTCCGCCACTATGGAGTTTGTAGTCAGAGAATTATACAAACAGTATTATTAACATTCAGTTCAAATGAACCAAGTTGCAAAAGAAGGTACATAGGCCAATCTCGGCTCCGTGACACACTGGACAATGCATTGGACTTCTAGACTCTTTGTCTTAGCCCAACTCTACCCTCTGAAGACTCTCCAACTACTTTAGAACCATATTCAAAGTGTTAAGTTTGAAACGGTTCATGATCCTGTAAAGCGGTACATGAATTATGATGGCCACCATTGACAGGTTAAGGACTACAACCTGATAGACTTTCACTATGTCGAAGGGATGTTTTAACTACTTCTAAGTTTCTAAACAAAATCAGTAAGAGACTACTACACTAAAGAGAAACTACCATGGAGATGCCGGGGATTGAACCCGGGACCTCATACATGCAAAGCATGCGCTCTACCACTGAGCTACATCCCCACACATAAGGTGGCTGTGAGAAGTTGTTTCTGACTCACACATCTGCCACCATGAATTTTCTAGTGAGAGGATAATATAAACAATACTGTTAACTACTATGTTGACTTTAAATGAACCAAGGTACAAAAGAAGGTACATAGGCCAAGTTTGGCTCTGTGACGCATTGGACAATGCATTGTTTTTTTAGATTATTCATTTTACCTTTTTGCCCTCCAACTACTCTATAAAAAAATTCAAAGTGTTAAGTTTGAAATGGATCATGATCCTAGCTTGCAAAACATGAATTATGATGGCCAACATTTACATATTAAGGACCACAACTTGATAGCCTTTCACTATGTCACAGAGAGGTTTCAACTACTTCTAAATTTCTAAACAAAATTAGTAAGAGACTACTGCACTAAAGGAAAGTCACCATGGAGATGTTGGGGATTGAACCCAGGACCTCATACATGCGAAGCATGCGCTCTACCACTGAGCTACATCCCCACTTATAAAGCATTGGTGAGATGTTGTGTCTGACTCACACATCCGCCACCAAGGATTTTGTAGTGTGAGGATTATATAAACAATATATTTAAATGCTACATTCAGTTCAAATGAACCAAGATACAAAAGAAGACACTTGGGCCAAGCTTGGCCCCCTTGACACAATGGAAAATGCATTGGACTTCGAGAGTGTTGTAAGTCCCATCAGAGTCACATTTATTTTTCTCTGTGTGAGTCCTCAGCTACTTTGCTTCTTTACACATTACAGTGCTGATATGTCTATTCCAGTGGCTCCTACAAAATATTTTGTGTTTTATTTTGACATTCAAAACAAGTGTTGAGGATGAAAAGGCCTTTTTTGTGGTTTGCTGAACCTAATCAAAGATTTTCTTTAAAAAGGCAAAAAGATCACATGATCCCGACGTGATTTGAACACGCAACCTTCTGATCTGGAGTCAGACGCGCTACCGTTGCGCCACGAGATCCGCAAAGAAAAGCGCTTATTCAACAACTCCAAGTAAACAACAGGGACCCTAGATATGCCAGGGACCTTATGGATGAGAAGCACATGCTCTACCACTAAGCTACATCTCCAGCTGCTACTAATCAGACTGACCTTTAGTCTGACTCACACATATCTGCAACACTGCATTTCATGGTCGCATTGTTTAAAAAACATACGACCATTGTCTCTCTTTTAATTGTACAGAAAGGTTGAATACGTCTCACCAGTCCACCTAGGCTCTGTGGCGCAATGGATAGCGCATTGGACTTCTAGACAGTCAAAGACATTCAAAGGTTGTGGGTTCGAGTCCCACCAGAGTCACTTTAGTTTACTTCCAGTGAGTCCAACGAAACACTTACTGGTTTAATGTTTATGCTCAATGCAAGTGTTAACTTTGAAAAAGTCCTTCATCCTAAGGATCTCGTGGTACATGAATTATGATGGCCAGCATTTAATGATCAAGCACTACCCTTCAGACACAAACTTTCACCATGTCATAGAGATGTTTCAACTCTTTTTACAATCCTAGCTGAAAATGGTAAGAGACGGCTACGCTAATGAGTAGTCACCATGGAAACACCATGAATTCAACCTGGGACCTCATAAAGCAAAGCATGCGCTCTACCCCTGAGCTCCATCCCCACACGTATGTCTGTTGTGAGAAGTTGTTTCTGACTCACAAGTCCGCCACTATGGAGTTTGTAGTCAGAGAATTATACAAACAGTATTATTAACATTCAGTTCAAATGAACCAAGTTGCAAAAGAAGGTACATAGGCCAATCTCGGCTCCGTGACACACTGGACAATGCATTGGACTTCTAGACTCTTTGTCTTAGCCCAACTCTACCCTCTGAAGACTCTCCAACTACTTTAGAACCATATTCAAAGTGTTAAGTTTGAAACGGTTCATGATCCTGTAAAGCGGTACATGAATTATGATGGCCACCATTGACAGGTTAAGGACTACAACCTGATAGACTTTCACTATGTCGAAGGGATGTTTTAACTACTTCTAAGTTTCTAAACAAAATCAGTAAGAGACTACTACACTAAAGAGAAACTACCATGGAGATGCCGGGGATTGAACCCGGGACCTCATACATGCAAAGCATGCGCTCTACCACTGAGCTACATCCCCACACATAAGGTGGCTGTGAGAAGTTGTTTCTGACTCACACATCTGCCACCATGAATTTTCTAGTGAGAGGATAATATAAACAATACTGTTAACTACTATGTTGACTTTAAATGAACCAAGGTACAAAAGAAGGTACATAGGCCAAGTTTGGCTCTGTGACGCATTGGACAATGCATTGTTTTTTTAGATTATTCATTTTACCTTTTTGCCCTCCAACTACTCTATAAAAAAATTCAAAGTGTTAAGTTTGAAATGGATCATGATCCTAGCTTGCAAAACATGAATTATGATGGCCAACATTTACATATTAAGGACCACAACTTGATAGCCTTTCACTATGTCACAGAGAGGTTTCAACTACTTCTAAATTTCTAAACAAAATTAGTAAGAGACTACTGCACTAAAGGGAAGTCACCATGGAGATGCTGGGGATTGAACCCAGGACCTCATACATGCGAAGCATGCGCTCTACCACTGAGCTACATCCCCACTTATAAAGCATTGGTGAGATGTTGTGTCTGACTCACACATCCGCCACCAAGGATTTTGTAGTGTGAGGATTATATAAACAATATATTTAAATGCTACATTCAGTTCAAATGAACCAAGATACAAAAGAAGACACTTGGGCCAAGCTTGGCCCCCTTGACACAATGGAAAATGCATTGGACTTCGAGAGTGTTGTAAGTCCCATCAGAGTCACATTTATTTTTCTCTGTGTGAGTCCTCAGCTACTTTGCTTCTTTACACATTACAGTGCTGATATGTCTATTCCAGTGGCTCCTACAAAATATTTTGTGTTTTATTTTGACATTCAAAACAAGTGTTGAGGATGAAAAGGCCTTTTTTGTGGTTTGCTGAACCTAATCAAAGATTTTCTTTAAAAAGGCAAAAAGATCACATGATCCCGACGTGATTTGAACACGCAACCTTCTGATCTGGAGTCAGACGCGCTACCGTTGCGCCACGAGATCCGCAAAGAAAAGCGCTTATTCAACAACTCCAAGTAAACAACAGGGACCCTAGATATGCCAGGGACCTTATGGATGAGAAGCACATGCTCTACCACTAAGCTACATCTCCAGCTGCTACTAATCAGACTGACCTTTAGTCTGACTCACACATATCTGCAACACTGCATTTCATGGTCGCATTGTTTAAAAAACATACGACCATTGTCTCTCTTTTAATTGTACAGAAAGGTTGAATACGTCTCACCAGTCCACCTAGGCTCTGTGGCGCAATGGATAGCGCATTGGACTTCTAGACAGTCAAAGACATTCAAAGGTTGTGGGTTCGAGTCCCACCAGAGTCACTTTAGTTTACTTCCAGTGAGTCCAACGAAACACTTACTGGTTTAATGTTTATGCTCAATGCAAGTGTTAACTTTGAAAAAGTCCTTCATCCTAAGGATCTCGTGGTACATGAATTATGATGGCCAGCATTTAATGATCAAGCACTACCCTTCAGACACAAACTTTCACCATGTCATAGAGATGTTTCAACTCTTTTTACAATCCTAGCTGAAAATGGTAAGAGACGGCTACGCTAATGAGTAGTCACCATGGAAACACCATGAATTCAACCTGGGACCTCATAAAGCAAAGCATGCGCTCTACCCCTGAGCTCCATCCCCACACGTATGTCTGTTGTGAGAAGTTGTTTCTGACTCACAAGTCCGCCACTATGGAGTTTGTAGTCAGAGAATTATACAAACAGTATTATTAACATTCAGTTCAAATGAACCAAGTTGCAAAAGAAGGTACATAGGCCAATCTCGGCTCCGTGACACACTGGACAATGCATTGGACTTCTAGACTCTTTGTCTTAGCCCAACTCTACCCTCTGAAGACTCTCCAACTACTTTAGAACCATATTCAAAGTGTTAAGTTTGAAACGGTTCATGATCCTGTAAAGCGGTACATGAATTATGATGGCCACCATTGACAGGTTAAGGACTACAACCTGATAGACTTTCACTATGTCGAAGGGATGTTTTAACTACTTCTAAATTTCTAAACAAAATCAGTAAGAGACTACTACACTAAAGAGAAACTACCATGGAGATGCCGGGGATTGAACCCGGGACCTCATACATGCAAAGCATGCGCTCTACCACTGAGCTACATCCCCACACATAAGGTGGCTGTGAGAAGTTGTTTCTGACTCACACATCTGCCACCATGAATTTTCTAGTGAGAGGATAATATAAACAATACTGTTAACTACTATGTTGACTTTAAATGAACCAAGGTACAAAAGAAGGTACATAGGCCAAGTTTGGCTCTGTGACGCATTGGACAATGCATTGTTTTTTTTAGATTATTCATTTTACCTTTTTGCCCTCCAACTACTCTATAAAAAAATTCAAAGTGTTAAGTTTGAAATGGATCATGATCCTAGCTTGCAAAACATGAATTATGATGGCCAACATTTACATATTAAGGAGCACAACTTGATAGCCTTTCACTATGTCACAGAGAGGTTTCAACTACTTCTAAATTTCTAAACAAAATTAGTAAGAGACTACTGCACTAAAGGGAAGTCACCATGGAGATGCTGGGGATTGAACCCAGGACCTCATACATGCGAAGCATGCGCTCTACCACTGAGCTACATCCCCACTTATAAAGCATTGGTGAGATGTTGTGTCTGACTCACACATCCGCCACCAAGGATTTTGTAGTGTGAGGATTATATAAACAATATATTTAAATGCTACATTCAGTTCAAATGAACCAAGATACAAAAGAAGACACTTGGGCCAAGCTTGGCCCCCTTGACACAATGGAAAATGCATTGGACTTCGAGAGTGTTGTAAGTCCCATCAGAGTCACATTTATTTTTCTCTGTGTGAGTCCTCAGCTACTTTGCTTCTTTACACATTACAGTGCTGATATGTCTATTCCAGTGGCTCCTACAAAATATTTTGTGTTTTATTTTGACATTCAAAACAAGTGTTGAGGATGAAAAGGCCTTTTTTTGGTTTGCTGAACCTAATCAAAGATTTTCTTTAAAAAGGCAAAAAGACCACATGATCCCGACGTGATTTGAACACGCAACCTTCTGATCTGGAGTCAGACGCGCTACCGTTGCGCCACGAGATCCGCAAAGAAAAGCGCTTATTCAACAACTCCAAGTAAACAACAGGGACCCTAGATATGCCAGGGACCTTATGGATGAGAAGCACATGCTCTACCACTAAGCTACATCTCCAGCTGCTACTAATCAGACTGACCTTTAGTCTGACTCACACATATCTGCAACACTGCATTTCATGGTCGCATTGTTTAAAAAACATACGACCATTGTCTCTCTTTTAATTGTACAGAAAGGTATTGGACTTCTAGACAGTCAAAGACATTCAAAGGTTGTGGGTTCGAGTCCCACCAGAGTCACTTTAGTTTACTTCCAGTGAGTCCAACGAAACACTTACTGGTTTAATGTTTATGCTCAATGCAAGTGTTAACTTTGAAAAAGTCCTTCATCCTAAGGATCTCGTGGTACATGAATTATGATGGCCAGCATTTAATGATCAAGCACTACCCTTCAGACACAAACTTTCACCATGTCATAGAGATGCTTCAACTCTTTTTACAATCCTAGCTGAAAATGGTAAGAGACGGCTACGCTAATGAGTAGTCACCATGGAAACACCATGAATTCAACCTGGGACCTCATAAAGCAAAGCATGCGCTCTACCCCTGAGCTCCATCCCCACACGTATGTCTGTTGTGAGAAGTTGTTTCTGACTCACAAGTCCGCCACTATGGAGTTTGTAGTCAGAGAATTATACAAACAGTATTATTAACATTCAGTTCAAATGAACCAAGTTGCAAAAGAAGGTACATAGGCCAATCTCGGCTCCGTGACACACTGGACAATGCATTGGACTTCTAGACTCTTTGTCTTAGCCCAACTCTACCCTCTGAAGACTCTCCAACTACTTTAGAACCATATTCAAAGTGTTAAGTTTGAAACGGTTCATGATCCTGTAAAGCGGTACATGAATTATGATGGCCACCATTGACAGGTTAAGGACTACAACCTGATAGACTTTCACTATGTCGAAGGGATGTTTTAACTACTTCTAAATTTCTAAACAAAATCAGTAAGAGACTACTACACTAAAGAGAAACTACCATGGAGATGCCGGGGATTGAACCCGGGACCTCATACATGCAAAGCATGCGCTCTACCACTGAGCTACATCCCCACACATAAGGTGGCTGTGAGAAGTTGTTTCTGACTCACACATCTGCCACCATGAATTTTCTAGTGAGAGGATAATATAAACAATACTGTTAACTACTATGTTGACTTTAAATGAACCAAGGTACAAAAGAAGGTACATAGGCCAAGTTTGGCTCTGTGACGCATTGGACAATGCATTGTTTTTTTTAGATTATTCATTTTACCTTTTTGCCCTCCAACTACTCTATAAAAAAATTCAAAGTGTTAAGTTTGAAATGGATCATGATCCTAGCTTGCAAAACATGAATTATGATGGCCAACATTTACATATTAAGGAGCACAACTTGATAGCCTTTCACTATGTCACAGAGAGGTTTCAACTACTTCTAAATTTCTAAACAAAATTAGTAAGAGACTACTGCACTAAAGGGAAGTCACCATGGAGATGCTGGGGATTGAACCCAGGACCTCATACATGCGAAGCATGCGCTCTACCACTGAGCTACATCCCCACTTATAAAGCATTGGTGAGATGTTGTGTCTGACTCACACATCCGCCACCAAGGATTTTGTAGTGTGAGGATTATATAAACAATATATTTAAATGCTACATTCAGTTCAAATGAACCAAGATACAAAAGAAGACACTTGGGCCAAGCTTGGCCCCCTTGACACAATGGAAAATGCATTGGACTTCGAGAGTGTTGTAAGTCCCATCAGAGTCACATTTATTTTTCTCTGTGTGAGTCCTCAGCTACTTTGCTTCTTTACACATTACAGTGCTGATATGTCTATTCCAGTGGCTCCTACAAAATATTTTGTGTTTTATTTTGACATTCAAAACAAGTGTTGAGGATGAAAAGGCCTTTTTTGTGGTTTGCTGAACCTAATCAAAGATTTTCTTTAAAAAGGCAAAAAGATCACATGATCCCGACGTGATTTGAACACGCAACCTTCTGATCTGGAGTCAGACGCGCTACCGTTGCGCCACGAGATCCGCAAAGAAAAGCGCTTATTCAACAACTCCAAGTAAACAACAGGGACCCTAGATATGCCAGGGACCTTATGGATGAGAAGCACATGCTCTACCACTAAGCTACATCTCCAGCTGCTACTAATCAGACTGACCTTTAGTCTGACTCACACATATCTGCAACACTGCATTTCATGGTCGCATTGTTTAAAAAACATACGACCATTGTCTCTCTTTTAATTGTACAGAAAGGTTGAATACGTCTCACCAGTCCACCTAGGCTCTGTGGCGCAATGGATAGCGCATTGGACTTCTAGACAGTCAAAGACATTCAAAGGTTGTGGGTTCGAGTCCCACCAGAGTCACTTTAGTTTACTTCCAGTGAGTCCAACGAAACACTTACTGGTTTAATGTTTATGCTCAATGCAAGTGTTAACTTTGAAAAAGTCCTTCATCCTAAGGATCTCGTGGTACATGAATTATGATGGCCAGCATTTAATGATCAAGCACTACCCTTCAGACACAAACTTTCACCATGTCATAGAGATGTTTCAACTCTTTTTACAATCCTAGCTGAAAATGGTAAGAGACGGCTACGCTAATGAGTAGTCACCATGGAAACACCATGAATTCAACCTGGGACCTCATAAAGCAAAGCATGCGCTCTACCCCTGAGCTCCATCCCCACACGTATGTCTGTTGTGAGAAGTTGTTTCTGACTCACAAGTCCGCCACTATGGAGTTTGTAGTCAGAGAATTATACAAACAGTATTATTAACATTCAGTTCAAATGAACCAAGTTGCAAAAGAAGGTACATAGGCCAATCTCGGCTCCGTGACACACTGGACAATGCATTGGACTTCTAGACTCTTTGTCTTAGCCCAACTCTACCCTCTGAAGACTCTCCAACTACTTTAGAACCATATTCAAAGTGTTAAGTTTGAAACGGTTCATGATCCTGTAAAGCGGTACATGAATTATGATGGCCACCATTGACAGGTTAAGGACTACAACCTGATAGACTTTCACTATGTCGAAGGGATGTTTTAACTACTTCTAAATTTCTAAACAAAATCAGTAAGAGACTACTACACTAAAGAGAAACTACCATGGAGATGCCGGGGATTGAACCCGGGACCTCATACATGCAAAGCATGCGCTCTACCACTGAGCTACATCCCCACACATAAGGTGGCTGTGAGAAGTTGTTTCTGACTCACACATCTGCCACCATGAATTTTCTAGTGAGAGGATAATATAAACAATACTGTTAACTACTATGTTGACTTTAAATGAACCAAGGTACAAAAGAAGGTACATAGGCCAAGTTTGGCTCTGTGACGCATTGGACAATGCATTGTTTTTTTTAGATTATTCATTTTACCTTTTTGCCCTCCAACTACTCTATAAAAAAATTCAAAGTGTTAAGTTTGAAATGGATCATGATCCTAGCTTGCAAAACATGAATTATGATGGCCAACATTTACATATTAAGGACCACAACTTGATAGCCTTTCACTAAGTCACAGAGAGGTTTCAACTACTTCTAAATTTCTAAACAAAATTAGTAAGAGACTACTGCACTAAAGGGAAGTCACCATGGAGATGTTGGGGATTGAACCCAGGACCTCATACATGCGAAGCATGCGCTCTACCACTGAGCTACATCCCCACTTATAAAGCATTGGTGAGATGTTGTGTCTGACTCACACATCCGCCACCAAGGATTTTGTAGTGTGAGGAATATATAAACAATATATTTAAATGCTACATTCAGTTCAAATGAACCAAGATACAAAAGAAGACACTTGGGCCAAGCTTGGCCCCCTTGACACAATGGAAAATGCATTGGACTTCGAGAGTGTTGTAAGTCCCATCAGAGTCACATTTATTTTTCTCTGTGTGAGTCCTCAGCTACTTTGCTTCTTTACACATTACAGTGCTGATATGTCTATTCCAGTGGCTCCTACAAAATATTTTGTGTTTTATTTTGACATTCAAAACAAGTGTTGAGGATGAAAAGGCCTTTTTTGTGGTTTGCTGAACCTAATCAAAGATTTTCTTTAAAAATGCAAAAAGATCACATGATCCCGACGTGATTTGAACACGCAACCTTCTGATCTGGAGTCAGACGCGCTACCGTTGCGCCACGAGATCCGCAAAGAAAAGCGCTTATTCAACAACTCCAAGTAAACAACAGGGACCCTAGATATGCCAGGGACCTTATGGATGAGAAGCACATGCTCTACCACTAAGCTACATCTCCAGCTGCTACTAATCAGACTGACCTTTAGTCTGACTCACACATATCTGCAACACTGCATTTCATGGTCGCATTGTTTAAAAAACATACGACCATTGTCTCTCTTTTAATTGTACAGAAAGGTTGAATACGTCTCACCAGTCCACCTAGGCTCTGTGGCGCAATGGATAGCGCATTGGACTTCTAGACAGTCAAAGACATTCAAAGGTTGTGGGTTCGAGTCCCACCAGAGTCACTTTAGTTTACTTCCAGTGAGTCCAACGAAACACTTACTGGTTTAATGTTTATGCTCAATGCAAGTGTTAACTTTGAAAAAGTCCTTCATCCTAAGGATCTCGTGGTACATGAATTATGATGGCCAGCATTTAATGATCAAGCACTACCCTTCAGACACAAACTTTCACCATGTCATAGAGATGTTTCAACTCTTTTTACAATCCTAGCTGAAAATGGTAAGAGACGGCTACGCTAATGAGTAGTCACCATGGAAACACCATGAATTCAACCTGGGACCTCATAAAGCAAAGCATGCGCTCTACCCCTGAGCTCCATCCCCACACGTATGTCTGTTGTGAGAAGTTGTTTCTGACTCACAAGTCCGCCACTATGGAGTTTGTAGTCAGAGAATTATACAAACAGTATTATTAACATTCAGTTCAAATGAACCAAGTTGCAAAAGAAGGTACATAGGCCAATCTCGGCTCCGTGACACACTGGACAATGCATTGGACTTCTAGACTCTTTGTCTTAGCCCAACTCTACCCTCTGAAGACTCTCCAACTACTTTAGAACCATATTCAAAGTGTTAAGTTTGAAACGGTTCATGATCCTGTAAAGCGGTACATGAATTATGATGGCCACCATTGACAGGTTAAGGACTACAACCTGATAGACTTTCACTATGTCGAAGGGATGTTTTAACTACTTCTAAATTTCTAAACAAAATCAGTAAGAGACTACTACACTAAAGAGAAACTACCATGGAGATGCCGGGGATTGAACCCGGGACCTCATACATGCAAAGCATGCGCTCTACCACTGAGCTACATCCCCACACATAAGGTGGCTGTGAGAAGTTGTTTCTGACTCACACATCTGCCACCATGAATTTTCTAGTGAGAGGATAATATAAACAATACTGTTAACTACTATGTTTACTTTAAATGAACCAAGGTACAAAAGAAGGTACATAGGCCAAGTTTGGCTCTGTGACGCATTGGACAATGCATTGTTTTTTTTAGATTATTCATTTTACCTTTTTGCCCTCCAACTACTCTATAAAAAAATTCAAAGTGTTAAGTTTGAAACGGTTCATGATCCTGTAAAGCGGTACATGAATTATGATGGCCACCATTGACAGGTTAAGGACTACAACTTGATAGCCTTTCACTATGTCACAGAGAGGTTTCAACTACTTCTAAATTTCTAAACAAAATTAGTAAGAGACTACTGCACTAAAGGGAAGTCACCATGGAGATGCTGGGGATTGAACCCAGGACCTCATACATGCGAAGCATGCGCTCTACCACTGAGCTACATCCCCACTTATAAAGCATTGGTGAGATGTTGTGTCTGACTCACACATCCGCCACCAAGGATTTTGTAGTGTGAGGATTATATAAACAATATATTTAAATGCTACATTCAGTTCAAATGAACCAAGATACAAAAGAAGACACTTGGGCCAAGCTTGGCCCCCTTGACACAATGGAAAATGCATTGGACTTCGAGAGTGTTGTAAGTCCCATCAGAGTCACATTTATTTTTCTCTGTGTGAGTCCTCAGCTACTTTGCTTCTTTACACATTACAGTGCTGATATGTCTATTCCAGTGGCTCCTACAAAATATTTTGTGTTTTATTTTGACATTCAAAACAAGTGTTGAGGATGAAAAGGCCTTTTTTGTGGTTTGCTGAACCTAATCAAAGATTTTCTTTAAAAAGGCAAAAAGATCACATGATCCCGACGTGTTTTGAACACGCAACCTTCTGATCTGGAGTCAGACGTGCTACCGTTGCGCCACGAGATCCGCAAAGAAAAGCGCTTATTCAACAACTCCAAGTAAACAACAGGGACCCTAGATATGCCAGGGACCTTATGGATGAGAAGCACATGCTCTACCACTAAGCTACATCTCCAGCTGCTACTAATCAGACTGACCTTTAGTCTGACTCACACATATCTGCAACACTGCATTTCATGGTCGCATTGTTTAAAAAACATACGACCATTGTCTCTCTTTTAATTGTACAGAAAGGTTGAATACGTCTCACCAGTCCACCTAGGCTCTGTGGCGCAATGGATAGCGCATTGGACTTCTAGACAGTCAAAGACATTCAAAGGTTGTGGGTTCGAGTCCCACCAGAGTCACTTTAGTTTACTTCCAGTGAGTCCAACGAAACACTTACTGGTTTAATGTTTATGCTCAATGCAAGTGTTAACTTTGAAAAAGTCCTTCATCCTAAGGATCTCGTGGTACATGAATTATGATGGCCAGCATTTAATGATCAAGCACTACCCTTCAGACACAAACTTTCACCATGTCATAGAGATGTTTCAACTCTTTTTACAATCCTAGCTGAAAATGGTAAGAGACGGCTACGCTAATGAGTAGTCACCATGGAAACACCATGAATTCAACCTGGGACCTCATAAAGCAAAGCATGCGCTCTACCCCTGAGCTCCATCCCCACACGTATGTCTGTTGTGAGAAGTTGTTTCTGACTCACAAGTCCGCCACTATGGAGTTTGTAGTCAGAGAATTATACAAACAGTATTATTAACATTCAGTTCAAATGAACCAAGTTGCAAAAGAAGGTACATAGGCCAATCTCGGCTCCGTGACACACTGGACAATGCATTGGACTTCTAGACTCTTTGTCTTAGCCCAACTCTACCCTCTGAAGACTCTCCAACTACTTTAGAACCATATTCAAAGTGTTAAGTTTGAAACGGTTCATGATCCTGTAAAGCGGTACATGAATTATGATGGCCACCATTGACAGGTTAAGGACTACAACCTGATAGACTTTCACTATGTCGAAGGGATGTTTTAACTACTTCTAAGTTTCTAAACAAAATCAGTAAGAGACTACTACACTAAAGAGAAACTACCATGGAGATGCCGGGGATTGAACCCGGGACCTCATACATGCAAAGCATGCGCTCTACCACTGAGCTACATCCCCACACATAAGGTGGCTGTGAGAAGTTGTTTCTGACTCACACATCTGCCACCATGAATTTTCTAGTGAGAGGATAATATAAACAATACTGTTAACTACTATGTTGACTTTAAATGAACCAAGGTACAAAAGAAGGTACATAGGCCAAGTTTGGCTCTGTGACGCATTGGACAATGCATTGTTTTTTTAGATTATTCATTTTACCTTTTTGCCCTCCAACTACTCTATAAAAAAATTCAAAGTGTTAAGTTTGAAATGGATCATGATCCTAGCTTGCAAAACATGAATTATGATGGCCAACATTTACATATTAAGGACCACAACTTGATAGCCTTTCACTATGTCACAGAGAGGTTTCAACTACTTCTAAATTTCTAAACAAAATTAGTAAGAGACTACTGCACTAAAGGGAAGTCACCATGGAGATGCTGGGGATTGAACCCAGGACCTCATACATGCGAAGCATGCGCTCTACCACTGAGCTACATCCCCACTTATAAAGCATTGGTGAGATGTTGTGTCTGACTCACACATCCGCCACCAAGGATTTTGTAGTGTGAGGATTATATAAACAATATATTTAAATGCTACATTCAGTTCAAATGAACCAAGATACAAAAGAAGACACTTGGGCCAAGCTTGGCCCCCTTGACACAATGGAAAATGCATTGGACTTCGAGAGTGTTGTAAGTCCCATCAGAGTCACATTTATTTTTCTCTGTGTGAGTCCTCAGCTACTTTGCTTCTTTACACATTACAGTGCTGATATGTCTATTCCAGTGGCTCCTACAAAATATTTTGTGTTTTATTTTGACATTCAAAACAAGTGTTGAGGATGAAAAGGCCTTTTTTGTGGTTTGCTGAACCTAATCAAAGATTTTCTTTAAAAAGGCAAAAAGATCACATGATCCCGACGTGATTTGAACACGCAACCTTCTGATCTGGAGTCAGACGCGCTACCGTTGCGCCACGAGATCCGCAAAGAAAAGCGCTTATTCAACAACTCCAAGTAAACAACAGGGACCCTAGATATGCCAGGGACCTTATGGATGAGAAGCACATGCTCTACCACTAAGCTACATCTCCAGCTGCTACTAATCAGACTGACCTTTAGTCTGACTCACACATATCTGCAACACTGCATTTCATGGTCGCATTGTTTAAAAAACATACGACCATTGTCTCTCTTTTAATTGTACAGAAAGGTTGAATACGTCTCACCAGTCCACCTAGGCTCTGTGGCGCAATGGATAGCGCATTGGACTTCTAGACAGTCAAAGACATTCAAAGGTTGTGGGTTCGAGTCCCACCAGAGTCACTTTAGTTTACTTCCAGTGAGTCCAACGAAACACTTACTGGTTTAATGTTTATGCTCAATGCAAGTGTTAACTTTGAAAAAGTCCTTCATCCTAAGGATCTCGTGGTACATGAATTATGATGGCCAGCATTTAATGATCAAGCACTACCCTTCAGACACAAACTTTCACCATGTCATAGAGATGTTTCAACTCTTTTTACAATCCTAGCTGAAAATGGTAAGAGACGGCTACGCTAATGAGTAGTCACCATGGAAACACCATGAATTCAACCTGGGACCTCATAAAGCAAAGCATGCGCTCTACCCCTGAGCTCCATCCCCACACGTATGTCTGTTGTGAGAAGTTGTTTCTGACTCACAAGTCCGCCACTATGGAGTTTGTAGTCAGAGAATTATACAAACAGTATTATTAACATTCAGTTCAAATGAACCAAGTTGCAAAAGAAGGTACATAGGCCAATCTCGGCTCCGTGACACACTGGACAATGCATTGGACTTCTAGACTCTTTGTCTTAGCCCAACTCTACCCTCTGAAGACTCTCCAACTACTTTAGAACCATATTCAAAGTGTTAAGTTTGAAACGGTTCATGATCCTGTAAAGCGGTACATGAATTATGATGGCCACCATTGACAGGTTAAGGACTACAACCTGATAGACTTTCACTATGTCGAAGGGATGTTTTAACTACTTCTAAGTTTCTAAACAAAATCAGTAAGAGACTACTACACTAAAGAGAAACTACCATGGAGATGCCGGGGATTGAACCCGGGACCTCATACATGCAAAGCATGCGCTCTACCACTGAGCTACATCCCCACACATAAGGTGGCTGTGAGAAGTTGTTTCTGACTCACACATCTGCCACCATGAATTTTCTAGTGAGAGGATAATATAAACAATACTGTTAACTACTATGTTGACTTTAAATGAACCAAGGTACAAAAGAAGGTACATAGGCCAAGTTTGGCTCTGTGACGCATTGGACAATGCATTGTTTTTTTAGATTATTCATTTTACCTTTTTGCCCTCCAACTACTCTATAAAAAAATTCAAAGTGTTAAGTTTGAAATGGATCATGATCCTAGCTTGCAAAACATGAATTATGATGGCCAACATTTACATATTAAGGACCACAACTTGATAGCCTTTCACTATGTCACAGAGAGGTTTCAACTACTTCTAAATTTCTAAACAAAATTAGTAAGAGACTACTGCACTAAAGGGAAGTCACCATGGAGATGCTGGGGATTGAACCCAGGACCTCATACATGCGAAGCATGCGCTCTACCACTGAGCTACATCCCCACTTATAAAGCATTGGTGAGATGTTGTGTCTGACTCACACATCCGCCACCAAGGATTTTGTAGTGTGAGGATTATATAAACAATATATTTAAATGCTACATTCAGTTCAAATGAACCAAGATACAAAAGAAGACACTTGGGCCAAGCTTGGCCCCCTTGACACAATGGAAAATGCATTGGACTTCGAGAGTGTTGTAAGTCCCATCAGAGTCACATTTATTTTTCTCTGTGTGAGTCCTCAGCTACTTTGCTTCTTTACACATTACAGTGCTGATATGTCTATTCCAGTGGCTCCTACAAAATATTTTGTGTTTTATTTTGACATTCAAAACAAGTGTTGAGGATGAAAAGGCCTTTTTTGTGGTTTGCTGAACCTAATCAAAGATTTTCTTTAAAAAGGCAAAAAGATCACATGATCCCGACGTGATTTGAACACGCAACCTTCTGATCTGGAGTCAGACGCGCTACCGTTGCGCCACGAGATCCGCAAAGAAAAGCGCTTATTCAACAACTCCAAGTAAACAACATGGACCCTAGATATGCCAGGGACCTTATGGATGAGAAGCACATGCTCTACCACTAAGCTACATCTCCAGCTGCTACTAATCAGACTGACCTTTAGTCTGACTCACACATATCTGCAACACTGCATTTCATGGTCGCATTGTTTAAAAAACATACGACCATTGTCTCTCTTTTAATTGTACAGAAAGGTTGAATACGTCTCACCAGTCCACCTAGGCTCTGTGGCGCAATGGATAGCGCATTGGACTTCTAGACAGTCAAAGACATTCAAAGGTTGTGGGTTCGAGTCCCACCAGAGGCACTTTAGTTTACTTCCAGTGAGTCCAACGAAACACTTACTGGTTTAATGTTTATGCTCAATGCAAGTGTTAACTTTGAAAAAGTCCTTCATCCTAAGGATCTCGTGGTACATGAATTATGATGGCCAGCATTTAATGATCAAGCACTACCCTTCAGACACAAACTTTCACCATGTCATAGAGATGTTTCAACTCTTTTTACAATCCTAGCTGAAAATGGTAAGAGACGGCTACGCTAATGAGTAGTCACCATGGAAACACCATGAATTCAACCTGGGACCTCATAAAGCAAAGCATGCGCTCTACCCCTGAGCTCCATCCCCACACGTATGTCTGTTGTGAGAAGTTGTTTCTGACTCACAAGTCCGCCACTATGGAGTTTGTAGTCAGAGAATTATACAAACAGTATTATTAACATTCAGTTCAAATGAACCAAGTTGCAAAAGAAGGTACATAGGCCAATCTCGGCTCCGTGACACACTGGACAATGCATTGGACTTCTAGACTCTTTGTCTTAGCCCAACTCTACCCTCTGAAGACTCTCCAACTACTTTAGAACCATATTCAAAGTGTTAAGTTTGAAACGGTTCATGATCCTGTAAAGCGGTACATGAATTATGATGGCCACCATTGACAGGTTAAGGACTACAACCTGATAGACTTTCACTATGTCGAAGGGATGTTTTAACTACTTCTAAATTTCTAAACAAAATCAGTAAGAGACTACTACACTAAAGAGAAACTACCATGGAGATGCCGGGGATTGAACCCGGGACCTCATACATGCAAAGCATGCGCTCTACCACTGAGCTACATCCCCACACATAAGGTGGCTGTGAGAAGTTGTTTCTGACTCACACATCTGCCACCATGAATTTTCTAGTGAGAGGATAATATAAACAATACTGTTAACTACTATGTTTACTTTAAATGAACCAAGGTACAAAAGAAGGTACATAGGCCAAGTTTGGCTCTGTGACGCATTGGACAATGCATTGTTTTTTTTAGATTATTCATTTTACCTTTTTGCCCTCCAACTACTCTATAAAAAAATTCAAAGTGTTAAGTTTGAAATGGATCATGATCCTAGCTTGCAAAACATGAATTATGATGGCCAACATTTACATATTAAGGACCACAACTTGATAGCCTTTCACTAAGTCACAGAGAGGTTTCAACTACTTCTAAATTTCTAAACAAAATTAGTAAGAGACTACTGCACTAAAGGGAAGTCACCATGGAGATGCTGGGGATTGAACCCAGGACCTCATACATGCGAAGCATGCGCTCTACCACTGAGCTACATCCCCACTTATAAAGCATTGGTGAGATGTTGTGTCTGACTCACACATCCGCCACCAAGGATTTTGTAGTGTGAGGATTATATAAACAATATATTTAAATGCTACATTCAGTTCAAATGAACCAAGATACAAAAGAAGACACTTGGGCCAAGCTTGGCCCCCTTGACACAATGGAAAATGCATTGGACTTCGAGAGTGTTGTAAGTCCCATCAGAGTCACATTTATTTTTCTCTGTGTGAGTCCTCAGCTACTTTGCTTCTTTACACATTACAGTGCTGATATGTCTATTCCAGTGGCTCCTACAAAATATTTTGTGTTTTATTTTGACATTCAAAACAAGTGTTGAGGATGAAAAGGCCTTTTTTGTGGTTTGCTGAACCTAATCAAAGATTTTCTTTAAAAAGGCAAAAAGATCACATGATCCCGACGTGATTTGAACACGCAACCTTCTGATCTGGAGTCAGACGCGCTACCGTTGCGCCACGAGATCCGCAAAGAAAAGCGCTTATTCAACAACTCCAAGTAAACAACAGGGACCCTAGATATGCCAGGGACCTTATGGATGAGAAGCACATGCTCTACCACTAAGCTACATCTCCAGCTGCTACTAATCAGACTGACCTTTAGTCTGACTCACACATATCTGCAACACTGCATTTCATGGTCGCATTGTTTAAAAAACATACGACCATTGTCTCTCTTTTAATTGTACAGAAAGGTTGAATACGTCTCACCAGTCCACCTAGGCTCTGTGGCGCAATGGATAGCGCATTGGACTTCTAGACAGTCAAAGACATTCAAAGGTTGTGGGTTCGAGTCCCACCAGAGTCACTTTAGTTTACTTCCAGTGAGTCCAACGAAACACTTACTGGTTTAATGTTTATGCTCAATGCAAGTGTTAACTTTGAAAAAGTCCTTCATCCTAAGGATCTCGTGGTACATGAATTATGATGGCCAGCATTTAATGATCAAGCACTACCCTTCAGACACAAACTTTCACCATGTCATAGAGATGTTTCAACTCTTTTTACAATCCTAGCTGAAAATGGTAAGAGACGGCTACGCTAATGAGTAGTCACCATGGAAACACCATGAATTCAACCTGGGACCTCATAAAGCAAAGCATGCGCTCTACCCCTGAGCTCCATCCCCACACGTATGTCTGTTGTGAGAAGTTGTTTCTGACTCACAAGTCCGCCACTATGGAGTTTGTAGTCAGAGAATTATACAAACAGTATTATTAACATTCAGTTCAAATGAACCAAGTTGCAAAAGAAGGTACATAGGCCAATCTCGGCTCCGTGACACACTGGACAATGCATTGGACTTCTAGACTCTTTGTCTTAGCCCAACTCTACCCTCTGAAGACTCTCCAACTACTTTAGAACCATATTCAAAGTGTTAAGTTTGAAACGGTTCATGATCCTGTAAAGCGGTACATGAATTATGATGGCCACCATTGACAGGTTAAGGACTACAACCTGATAGACTTTCACTATGTCGAAGGGATGTTTTAACTACTTCTAAATTTCTAAACAAAATCAGTAAGAGACTACTACACTAAAGAGAAACTACCATGGAGATGCCGGGGATTGAACCCGGGACCTCATACATGCAAAGCATGCGCTCTACCACTGAGCTACATCCCCACACATAAGGTGGCTGTGAGAAGTTGTTTCTGACTCACACATCTGCCACCATGAATTTTCTAGTGAGAGGATAATATAAACAATACTGTTAACTACTATGTTTACTTTAAATGAACCAAGGTACAAAAGAAGGTACATAGGCCAAGTTTGGCTCTGTGACGCATTGGACAATGCATTGTTTTTTTAGATTATTCATTTTACCTTTTTGCCCTCCAACTACTCTATAAAAAATTCAAAGTGTTAAGTTTGAAATGGATCATGATCCTAGCTTGCAAAACATGAATTATGATGGCCAACATTTACATATTAAGGACCACAACTTGATAGCCTTTCACTATGTCACAGAGAGGTTTCAACTACTTCTAAATTTCTAAACAAAATTAGTAAGAGACTACTGCACTAAAGGGAAGTCACCATGGAGATGCTGGGGATTGAACCCAGGACCTCATACATGCGAAGCATGCGCTCTACCACTGAGCTACATCCCCACTTATAAGCATTGGTGAGATGTTGTGTCTGACTCACACATCCGCCACCAAGGATTTTGTAGTGTGAGGATTATATAAACAATATATTTAAATGCTACATTCAGTTCAAATGAACCAAGATACAAAAGAAGACACTTGGGCCAAGCTTGGCCCCCTTGACACAATGGAAAATGCATTGGACTTCGAGAGTGTTGTAAGTCCCATCAGAGTCACATTTATTTTTCTCTGTGTGAGTCCTCAGCTACTTTGCTTCTTTACACATTACAGTGCTGATATGTCTATTCCAGTGGCTCCTACAAAATATTTTGTGTTTTATTTTGACATTCAAAACAAGTGTTGAGGATGAAAAGGCCTTTTTTGTGGTTTGCTGAACCTAATCAAAGATTTTCTTTAAAAAGGCAAAAAGATCACATGATCCCGACGTGATTTGAACACGCAACCTTCTGATCTGGAGTCAGACGCGCTACCGTTGCGCCACGAGATCCGCAAAGAAAAGCGCTTATTCAACAACTCCAAGTAAACAACAGGGACCCTAGATATGCCAGGGACCTTATGGATGAGAAGCACATGCTCTACCACTAAGCTACATCTCCAGCTGCTACTAATCAGACTGACCTTTAGTCTGACTCACACATATCTGCAACACTGCATTTCATGGTCGCATTGTTTAAAAAACATACGACCATTGTCTCTCTTTTAATTGTACAGAAAGGTTGAATACGTCTCACCAGTCCACCTAGGCTCTGTGGCGCAATGGATAGCGCATTGGACTTCTAGACAGTCAAAGACATTCAAAGGTTGTGGGTTCGAGTCCCACCAGAGTCACTTTAGTTTACTTCCAGTGAGTCCAACGAAACACTTACTGGTTTAATGTTTATGCTCAATGCAAGTGTTAACTTTGAAAAAGTCCTTCATCCTAAGGATCTCGTGGTACATGAATTATGATGGCCAGCATTTAATGATCAAGCACTACCCTTCAGACACAAACTTTCACCATGTCATAGAGATGTTTCAACTCTTTTTACAATCCTAGCTGAAAATGGTAAGAGACGGCTACGCTAATGAGTAGTCACCATGGAAACACCATGAATTCAACCTGGGACCTCATAAAGCAAAGCATGCGCTCTACCCCTGAGCTCCATCCCCACACGTATGTCTGTTGTGAGAAGTTGTTTCTGACTCACAAGTCCGCCACTATGGAGTTTGTAGTCAGAGAATTATACAAACAGTATTATTAACATTCAGTTCAAATGAACCAAGTTGCAAAAGAAGGTACATAGGCCAATCTCGGCTCCGTGACACACTGGACAATGCATTGGACTTCTAGACTCTTTGTCTTAGCCCAACTCTACCCTCTGAAGACTCTCCAACTACTTTAGAACCATATTCAAAGTGTTAAGTTTGAAACGTTCATGATCCTGTAAAGCGGTACATGAATTATGATGGCCACCATTGACAGGTTAAGGACTACAACCTGATAGACTTTCACTATGTCGAAGGGATGTTTTAACTACTTCTAAGTTTCTAAACAAAATCAGTAAGAGACTACTACACTAAAGAGAAACTACATGGAGATGCCGGGGATTGAACCCGGGACCTCATACATGCAAAGCATGCGCTCTACCACTGAGCTACATCCCCACACATAAGGTGCTGTGAGAAGTTGTTTCTGACTCACACATCTGCCACCATGAATTTTCTAGTGAGAGGATAATATAAACAATACTGTTAACTACTATGTTGACTTTTAAATGAACCAAGGTACAAAAGAAGGTACATAGGCCAAGTTTGGCTCTGTGACGCATTGGACAATGCATTGTTTTTTTTAGATTATTCATTTTACCTTTTTGCCCTCCAACTACTCTATAAAAAATTCAAAGTGTTAAGTTTGAAATGGATCATGATCCTAGCTTGCAAAACATGAATTATGATGGCCAACATTTACATATTAAGGACCACACTTGATAGCCTTTCACTATGTCACAGAGAGGTTTCAACTACTTCTAAATTTCTAAACAAATTAGTAAGAGCTACTGCACTAAAGGGAAGTCACCATGGAGATGCTGGGATTGAACCCAGGACCTCATACATGCGAAGCATGCGCTCTACCACTGAGCTACATCCCCACTTATAAACATTGGTGAGATGTTGTGTCTGACTCACACATCCGCCACCAAGGATTTTGTAGTGTGAGGATTATATAAACAATATATTTAAATGCTACTTCAGTTCAAATGAACCAGATACAAAAGAAGACACTTGGGCCAAGCTTGGCCCCCTTGACACAATGGAAAATGCATTGGACTTCGAGAGTGTTGTAAGTCCCATCAGAGTCACATTTATTTTTCTCTGTGTGAGTCCTCAGCTACTTTGCTTCTTTACACATTACAGTGCTGATATGTCTATTCCAGTGGCTCCTACAAAATATTTTGTGTTTTATTTTGACATTCAAAACAAGTGTTGAGGATGAAAAGGCCTTTTTTGTGGTTTGCTGAACCTAATCAAAGATTTTCTTTAAAAAGGCAAAAGATCACATGATCCCGACGTGATTTGAACACGCAACCTTCTGATCTGGAGTCAGACGCGCTACCGTTGCGCCACGAGATCCGCAAAGAAAAGCGCTTATTCAACAACTCCAAGTAAACAACAGGGACCCTAGATATGCCAGGGACCTTATGGATGAGAAGCCACATGCCTACCACTAAGCTACTCTCCAGCTGCTACTAATCATACTGACCTTTAGTCTGACTCACACATATCTGCAACACTGCATTTCATGGTCGCATTGTTTAAAAAACATACGACCATTGTCTCTCTTTT